>NC_069510.1:22001841-22114341 GCF_027579735.1 Bombina bombina | reverse complement strand
ATACTTGAGATCTCTGATTAATAAGCCTTTAACTCTTTTTTTTTACTCACGAGCATACAGCAAAAGCCATAAACTCTAGAAATAATGCACTTATGTAGCAGGGGTCTCTCTGTGGAAGGAAGTTAATCTAGACTGACACCCACTTGATTAATATAGTGCATGCAATTTTAAACAACTTTCTAATATACTTCTGTTATCTAATTTGCTTCATTCTCTTGGTATCCCTTGTAGAAAAACATACCTAGGTAAGCTCAGGAGCAGCAATTAAATGCTGGGAGCTATCCCCTGATTGGTGGCTGCACATATATGCCACTTGTGATTGGCTCACTCAACATCTTTAGCTACTTCCCCATAGTGTAGTGTTGCTCCTTCAACAAAAGATACCAAGAGAATGAAGCAAATTTGATAATAGACGAAATTGAAAACAAAATGTATGTTCTATTTGAATCATGAAAGAAAATTCTGGGTTTCTTTTCCCTTAAAAACAAAAGGCACATTTAAGAAATCCTATAAAACAGTCTACTCTAACATATAAAAACAATTTGTTAGCAGTCAAAAAGTCGTCAAAGATTAAAATAATAACATTAATAAGGTGGGACAAGATAATTCACAAGGAAAGAAGCTTTATAATTTCTAAATGCTGAGCCAAAGTGTTGTGAAAAACTCCCACTGTTGCTTTAAATTGCTCTGGAACGCACATACCCATCCCCTCAAAACACCTTATATTCTATCCTGCAATATATTAGTCCTTATATTCTATCCTGCAATATATTAGTCCTTATATTTTATCCTGCAAGATATTAGTCCTTATATTCTATCCTGCAAGATATTAGTCCTTATATTTTATCCTGCAAGATATTAGTCCTTATATTCTATCCTGCAATATACAGGGAGTGCAGAATTATTAGGCAAATGAGTATTTTGACCACATCATCCTCTTTATGCATGTTGTCTTACTCCAAGCTGTATAGGTTCGAAAGCCTACTACCAATTAAGCATATTAGGTGATGTGCATCTCTGTAATGAGAAGGGGTGTGGTCTAATGACATCAACACCCTATATCAGGTGTGCATAATTATTAGGCAACTTCCTTTCCTTTGGCAAAATGGGTCAAAAGAAGGACTTGACAGGCTCAGAAAAGTCAAAAATAGTGAGATATCTTGCAGAGGGATGCAACACTCTTAAAATTGCAAAGCTTCTGAAGCGTGATCATCGAACAATCAAGCGTTTCATTCAAAATAGTCAACAGGGTTGCAAGAAGCGTGTGGAAAAACCAAGGCGCAAAATAACTGCCCATGAACTGAGAAAAGTCAAGCGTGCAGCTGCCAAGATGCCACTTGCCACCAGTTTGGCCATATTTCAGAGCTGCAACATCACTGGAGTGCCCAAAAGCACAAGGTGTGCAATACTCAGAGACATGGCCAAGGTAAGAAAGGCTGAAAGACGACCACCACTGAACAAGACACACAAGCTGAAACGTCAAGACTGGGCCAAGAAATATCTCAAGACTGATTTTTCTAAGGTTTTATGGACTGATGAAATGAGAGTGAGTCTTGATGGGCCAGATGGATGGGCCCGTGGCTGGATTGGTAAAGGGCAGAGAGCTCCAGTCCGACTCAGACGCCAGCAAGGTGGAGGTGGAGTACTGGTTTGGGCTGGTATCATCAAATATGAGCTTGTGGGGCCTTTTCGGGTTGAGGATGGAGTCAAGCTCAACTCCCAGTCCTACTGCCAGTTTCTGGAAGACACCTTCTTCAAGCAGTGGTACAGGAAGAAGTCTGCATCCTTCAAGAAAAACATGATTTTCATGCAGGACAATGCTCCATCACACGCGTCCAAGTACTCCACAGCGTGGCTGGCAAGAAAGGGTATAAAAGAAGAAAATCTAATGACATGGCCTCCTTGTTCACCTGATCTGAACCCCATTGAGAACCTGTGGTCCATCATCAAATGTGAGATTTACAAGGAGGGAAAACAGTACACTTCTCTGAACAGTGTCTGGGAGGCTGTGGTTGCTGCTGCATGCAATATTGATGGTGAACAGATCAAAACACTGACAGAATCCATGGATGGCAGGCTTTTGAGTGTCCTTGCAAAGAAAGGTGGCTATATTGGTCACTGATTTGTTTTTGTTTTGTTTTTGAATGTCAGAAATGTATATTTGTGAATGTTGAGATGTTATATTGGTTTCACTGGTAAAAATAAATAATTGAAATGGGTATATATTTGTTTTTTGTTAAGTTGCCTAATAATTATGCACAGTAATAGTCACCTGCACACACAGATATCCCCCTAAAATAGCTATAACTAAAAACAAACTAAAACTACTTCCAAAACTATTCAGCTTTGATATTAATGAGTTTTTTGGGTTCATTGAGAACATGGTTGTTGTTCAATAATAAAATTAATCCTCAAAAATACAACTTGCCTAATAATTCTGCACTCCCTGTATTAGTCCTTATATTCTATCCTGCAAGATATTAGTCCTTATATTCTATCCTGCTTTACAATAAAGATACAGACATGCAAATATTTTATAATCTGAATCATTTTATAATCTAGATTGATACCCAGCTGATTCTTACACCTAGATTGGGTGTAACGTGGCATCTATCTTGTCAAGCAAAAAGTGTTTTCATCAATTGAAATCTGTTGAGAGGAACGAGAAAGCGGATTCTGAAAAATCGGCATTATCATCTGGAAAGGGGTGCAAGCGATATCAGTTACCCACCCCCTAGTAAATTTATAGCCACACATAAACACCCAATTGAGTCACTATTTTGATAACACTGAGCCAACATTTTTAAAAATACAAGGTACATAGCAAGTAACTATCATTTTAGTTTTTTTTCCTTCTTAAAAAGAAATTCTGTGGATATTTATTTGCCTGATGTTCCTGTCATTTGCTTCACTTTTTTGGGGGTTGAAGGATATTTAGGGCAAGGGTCAACAATCTATGACCTGTGTTCTGAGAATGGCACTCTGAGAGCATTGGGAGTGGTGCACTGAGGCATTTGGTTCCACCATTGTCATGTTTATGTCATGTAGGGGGACAGTCAGGCCCAATGTTACCCTCCTCTTTACTCTCCCTACACAGGTACTATGCAGAGCCAAAATGCTGAAGAACCCAAAGCAACAGACCACAACTGGGCAGGTTTAGGGGAATTTAATGTTAGAGTCGGACAGAGGAACTTTACAGCCAGGTGACTAAGATTTGAGGTCTCATATGGCTATGGGGTAACAAAGGGTCTGTAGGGCCAAGGATCTGATCTGTCATGTGTTAACATAATGGCTGTGGAGTCCAATTTTATGTTCAAGCTTTTTATTATTAATATTTTGTTCTTTATTTACAAAGTTTATACAAATGATAAGTGTGGCACACAGTCTTATTATAGTATGACTGTGGCACAGAGCTCATAAAGGTTTGCCAGCTACTGATCTAGGGAGTGAGGTAACAGTTAGTGATCCTAACTAGTAACAGTTGTGTTCTGCAGCTAAACACTCCTAGTAATTATTTCTATGTCTTTTCATTGACCCGAACTCCTATAGTGTTTTTCAAGAGGGATCACTGTGGAGTCTTTGCTTAGAGTGCTACTCAAGAATGGAGAATCTTTTTCTCTTGTATGAAATTAATATGGATGTTGCATGACCAAGGCTTCAGGATGCTGTTTTCCACGGGGGGGAAGGACTTTATTGATGGGAAAAATGTAGTAGGATTTTCAGCAAAGGGTTAGCTCACAGGTCATTTTGTGGTGAGTTGTTTTAAACTGGATAAGGTGGTAGTTATCACTCTTGTTGGTCATTTGTTGGAACTAGGACTGTATGCTGTGTGTAATAAGTCTATCTTCAATAATTTATTTATATATTATTTTAAGTTTGTTTAGGGTCTCAGTAAGAAAGGTGGGGCCCCATCTAACAAGAGGTGAATGATCCACCAGAATTGTCAGCTTTGCTGAATGGTATAGCTCCACAGTTACACTGTGTGTGAGGTCTGGATGCAGAAAACCAGAACATGTATGTTAAAGGCACATTCAGCCCCAAAACATTCTATCAGATGTGTATGAGCAAACATGTTAGACACGTTAAGAACAAGCATGTTTTGTGAATAATTGGTCCTTGGTATACAAGCCTGAATGTAGCGTCTTTGGTGGTGAAATGTGCAAACCTCCTACAGCAATATTTTATACTTTAAAGGGACACTGAACCCAATTTTTTTCTTTCATGATTTAGATAGAGTATGCAATTTTAAGCAACTTTCTAATTTACTCCTATTATCAAATTTTCTTCATTCTCTTTGTATCTTTATTTGAAAAGCAACAATGGAAGTTTAGATGCCGGCCCATTTTTGTTAAACAAACTGGGTTGTTCTTGCTGTTTGGTGGATAAATTCACCCACCAATAAGCAAGTGCTGTCCAGAGTACTGAACCAAAAATTGTCTGGCTCCTTAGCTTAGATGCCTTCTTTTTCAAATAAAGATTATTATTATTATTATTATTATTATTATCGGTTATTTGTAGAGCGCCAACAGATTCCACAGCGCTATAAACAAAAGCGGAGTACAACAAAACAATTATAGGGATCAAATGGGTAGAGGGCCCTGCCAAGAGTTGCACTGTTGTAGTCAGCTCTTAAGAAGGTGATATACAAACAGCTGGACTCTTAGGCTTACATGCTAAGGGGGTTCAGGGGATAGCAATGGAGGAGAGGAACTGGTATTAGGAAAGGTTAGCGTAGGTTGTATGCATCCCTGAACAGTAGAGTCTTTAGGGAGCACTTGAAGCTTTTAAAACTAGAAGAGAGTCTTGTGGAGCAAGGCAGAGAGTTCCACAAGATAGGAGCCAGTCTGGAGAAGTCCTGTAAATGGGAGTGTGATGAGGTGACAAGAGAGGAGGAGGTCATGAGCAGAGCGAAGGAGACGGGAGGGAGAGTATCTGGAGACAAGGTCTGAGATATAGGGGGGAGCAGTGCAGTTGAGGGCTTTGTATGTCAGAATGAGAATTTTGTGTTTGCTCCTAGAGGCAAAAGGAAGCCAGTGAAGGGATTGGCAAAGAGGTGCAGCAGATGAAGAGCAACGTGTAAGGAAGATGAGTCTGGCAAAGGCATTCATTATGGATTGTAAAGGAGCTAGGCGGCAGGTGGGGAGACCAGAGAGGACAGAGTTGCAGTAATCGAGGCAGGAAAAAATGAGAGAGTGGATTAAAATCTTAGTTGTGTCTTGTGTAAGGAAGTGTCTAATTTTAGAGATGTTTTTAAGGTGGAAGCAGCAGGCTTTAGCCAATGACTGAATGTATGGAGTGAAAGAAAGATCTGAGTCAAATGTGACCCCGAGACATCGGGCATGCGGGGTAAGGGTAATGATGGAGTTGTCGACAGTTATAGAGAGATTGGGGGTGGAGAGTTTTGAAGAAGGGGGGAAAATAAGGAGCTCAGTTTTGGAGAGATTTAGCTTGAGGTAGTGAGAGGACATCCAGTTAGAGATGTGAGAAAGACAGTTAGTGACACGGGTTAGCAAGGAAGGAGATAGGTCTGGTGAGAAGTAGATTTGGGTGTCATCGGCATACAAATTATATTGTAAACCGTGGGACTTTATTAGGGAACCTAGTGATGACGTGTAGATTGAGAAGAGAAGGGGACAGAGGACAGAGCCTTGCGGTACTCCGACAGAAAGTGGTGACGGGGCAGAGGAGGTCAAAGAGAAGGCTACACTAAAGGTACAGTTTGACAGGTAGGAAGAGAGCCACAAAAGGGCTGTGTCACAGATGCAGAAGGATTGGAGGGTTTGGAGCAAAAGAGGGTGGTCAACAGTGTCAAAGGTTCAGGACAGATCAAGGAGGATAAGCAGAGAGAAGTGGCCTTTTGATTTTGCTGTAAGTAGGTCGTTGGTAACCTTAACAATTGCTGTCTCTGTGGAGTGATGGGGACGAAATCCAGATTGCAATGGGTCAAGGAGGGAGTTTATTGTAAGGAAATGGGATAGGCGTGCATAAACTAGTTTTTCGAGAAGCTTTGATGCAAGAGGGAGGAGGGAAATAGGGCGTTAGTTGGATGGGGAGGTAGGATCAAGGGAAGGTTTTTTGAGGATAGGTGTGACCAGTGCATGTTTCAGCAATGAGGGAAATATACCGGTGCTGAGGGAGAGGTTGAAAGTGTGTGTGAGTATAGGGGTAAGGGTAGCAGATAGCAAGAGAACAAAGGAAAAATTGGTAATAGGAGTAAATTAGAAAGTTGCTTAAAATTGCATGCTCTATCTAAATCACTTAAGAAAAATTTTGGGTTCAGTGTCAGTTTAATGCAGAACCATATCCAATGTTTTTATCAGATTCAGATATCTACTGTTTGATTTCTCTGTCAACCTTCCTAAGATGCAAAGGGAAAAATGACTCATATGTACCCTTAAGAAGATAAGTTCTACTGTAAGCTGATGGCAGTTCACGCACATTTAAAATGTAAATGTAATATTATTAGATATTGGTGGTCCAGAAAAGTTTTAAAGGACGTTTGCCTAGGGTAGTGATTCATGTTCATTTCTTTGTGTCACCCCTGGTGCACTTTCAATTATGTGGAATCATTGATTTATTTTTCAGTAATCAATATCACATCATTATTAATAACTGATAATGCTGTGTACTTAGAAGTGATGTGTTTCTGCATTTAGGTCATAGTATTTCAATAAACAATAATTAGCACAACTCAGCGGTAGACCCAAGGGGGCATTATTTCTTTCTTTTTCTCTATCTATAGCAGAGCAGCTTTCCTTTTTATAATCTGATCCAGAATGAAAACAATATTTTAGAGTGAGTTTAATTAATCAGTTGTAATGAAGATGTTCTATAACTTACTTTTTAATGTACCGCTGAAATTCAGATACCCAGCGCTCTGGCTGCCCACTTAAAAAAAAAAAAAATTCTGGTGAGCTAACGGTTTTAACTGTTCTCTAATCGGCGCTGTAGCTTCAACAAAAGTGCCAGAGGGCTAGATCGCTGATTGGAGAACAGTTCAAACTGTTGAAAAAACTTTTGAAGTCGGCGTCCGGAGTGCAGGGTATTGGCTAGATAAAAAAGTAAGTTAGAGCACATCTTTATTGCAACTGATAAATTAAACTCCATCTAAAATTTTGTTAACATTCCGGATCTGATTATAAAAAGTGGAAAGTTTACCATCACTTTAACAGGCTGTTTTTAGACTGTATGGAGACATGTGGTGAGGTAGAGAAACTTGCTGTCTGAGTACGGAAAAACCCTGGAGGAGAAGATGAAAGACAAAAGGGAAGCATGTGTGAAATACTGTGGGGAGAGGTAACAGAGATATTATTGCTGGAAGTAAAATAAAACAAATTGAGGGATGTTACAGAAAATAGAAAATACTTAGAAAAAACTGTTGTTCTTTCTGCTACAATACAATGGTTAGTGGGAGGCAGGGTCGTCTTTAACACAGGGCAAAAGGGGCAGCTTCCCAGGGCCCAGTCTTTGTTGGGGGGCCCAAGAGTCCTAATATATATATATATATATATATATATATATATATAAAAAAAAAATTTTTTGGTTCATGCCAGATTGCTGATGTTATATGATATGGGACACACACACACACAGTCAGTCCTAATACTGTCACAGTCAAAAGTTCTCTGCTTATATTTATTTGTGAGAAACTGTGCCAGACCATGCAGGTGTCATGTGACATGCCAGGCTAGTGCCATGTGCTGTTTTAGATGTGCACTGTGCAGCACTGAATGCTAAGCCCTAGCTCGGCATCCAGCCATTCCCACTGCATCAGAAAAGGTCCTGCTGGGGTTACCACTGTTACCAAGTAACTGCTCTGGTGGTGGGGATTGTTTCAGGGTAGGGCTGACTGTAGGCGCATGCAGCAGAAAGCTGGAGCGGCAGGCACGTGAGGATTTGAGCATCTGTGCAGCTGCACACACTGCTCTCTTCAGTCTTGAGGCTGTGTGACTCATCTCACACTGTCCCCTTAACCCTGCGCTTTCTGCTGTGGCCCTAAGATCAACTAACTGAAGTTTGTTAGGGGAACAGTATTTGTAGAAAGGTGTTAGTGGGAAGAATAAGTGAGTGCACACACGCCCCTCCCCCATGCAGCAGCATCTACTGCAGGGTGAGAGGGAACTTGTTCCTAGCAAAGAAGTGAATCACATTCAAAAGCATATTCAATTAATCCACAGTGGAGGAATTTATATATTTATTTACTTATTCGTACTGCTTAGGTCCAGTTTCACATATTGCAATTTATTTATTTTTCTTTAAATGATTAGCCCAGCAGTGGATGATCCACTACTGGGCTAATAATTTAAAAAAATTATAAAATAAATTGATTTAGTTGTTTTTTGGGATGTTGGGGTGGAGAGCGAAATTCCATGGATGGGGGCCCAAGAAAATGTTTGCCCAGGGTCCAGTCAATATTAAAGACGGCCCTGGTGGGAGGAAATCAGAATTTGCACCATTCCTGCATTTACCACCTGGACATCTGCTGGGGTGAATATTGCAGAATTGACCTCTTAACTAAACCAGTGAATGTCAACCTTGTTGCTTGGGAAGCTCAACTGCAGTTCACAATTTTTAACGGGACGTGAAACCCAAAAATTGATTCAGATAGAGCATGCCATTTTAACTAATTTAATTATCTTACTCATTTTTCTTTGTTTTCTTAGTATCTTTTTGTTGAAAAGTAGGGGTGTAAGATCTACCAGTATAGGGAAAAGCTCTAACTCAACCAGACCCAGTTCTGATCTGTTGGCAGACCACTGAGCCACACAAAGCCGGCCTCTGGAAAAAAACAAAAACACTAATTCCAATACTGTCTTCTGCATCAGTAAACAAATCAAGCTCTTCGTTTGAGACTCTAGAAGCCTAAATCAAAGAAGAACCAGAAAGGACAACCACATTGACAATCATTGTTCTGTGCCTTATTCAGTCTAATGAAATGGTAAGGTAATTTTTACCCTGCTGTAGCCAAAGACAAAAAATGTACCCATTAGAATAAGGTGACTAATGACATTAAACTTGCCTAGCACAAAATGTAAACTTCTTTAAAACTACCTTTGGTAGCCTTCCACTGTTGCAGGTCTTACACCTTCTCCGCTGGAGGCCCACACTTCATAGCACCTGAATCAATTGTAACCCCTAAAATGTTCAAAACGGAATTACACTCCTTTCCACCCATGAGCTATAGAAACCCTAAAAAACAGAAGTCAAATGACAGAAAGTATCCTAGAGAAGCAAGAAAATGCCATGTTAAGCAGCAACCACAAACAGGAAGTTGTTCCAATAATAAACTAAAAAAAAAGTGTTCTTCCAGACAACCAATTTAAAAAAAGCAACTTAAAAGGAACACAAATTTCAATCTCCCATTGGGAGACAAATATCAGTATAATACTACCCTTCAAAATAACACTCAAATGTGAGTCAGGATGTACTGGCAGCAACCAAAAGACCACCTTAATATCAGTACTCACATCAATGAAAGCTGACAAATGTATCAACCTTAAAGCGAGGCCTGATCAAAAGAAGAGTACTTCATCAAAGCAAGTTTCTCAGGGATGTTGTCATAAACAGCCTGTTTGCAAGATATGTTCCTTATTCAGAACAACACCTAGCAGGGACATTCACAAGGTCTGTATAGGAAAATCCTAAAAAGGTTCAGCCAACTTTACCCTGCAAATGTATTGCTGATTTCCTGTAACATAATGACTCTAATGAAAGAATGAAAAAATATCCTGAGAACCATACCACAAAAATAGACCTTTTTAGCTCATCCTCTCACTCATGGTCATGGGGCTATAATTTCAACCAACATTGACATTCTCTCCCTTTGCAGGGGGCTCCTGCCTTTTAACTGTTTTATACACACACTAAAAAAACATATTGAAATGCAAACAGTACAGGAAAATAATGTTATTTGAAATAAATGTTCAAGGCCAATGCAATTCATGTACTGCATAAATCAATAACAAATAGTATGTCATGCAATATACACTCACCGGCCACTTTATTAGGCACACCTGTTCAATTGCTTGGTAACACAAATTGCTAATCAGCCAATCACATGGCAGCAACTCAATGCATTTAGGCATCTAGACGTGGTGAAGACGACTTTCTGAAGTTTAAACCAAGCATCAGAATGGAGAAGAAAGGGGATTTAAGTGACTTTGAATGTGGCATAAGTGTTAATGTGTTAATGCCAGACAGGCTGGTCTGGGCATTTAAAAAACTGCTGATCTACTGGGATTTTCACGCACAACCATCTCTAGGGTTTACAGAGAATGGTCAAAAAAAAAAAAATATATCCAGTAAGCGGCATTTTTGTGGGCGACAATGCCTTGTTGATGTCGGAGGAGAATTGAGCATTGTTTAAATGACACGGCCTACCTGAGTATTGTTGCCGACCATGTCCATCCCTTTATGACTACAATGTACCCATTTTCTGATGGCTACTTCCAGCTGGATAATGCACCATGTCACAAAGCTCAAATCATCTTAAACTGGTTTCTTGAACATGACAATGAGTTCATTGTACTCCAATTGGCTCCACAGTCAACAGATTTCAATCCAATAGAACACCTTTGGGAAGTGGTGGAACGGGAGATTCACATCATTGATGTGCAGCCAACAAATCTGTAGCAACTGCGTGATGCTATCATGTCAATATGGACCAAAATGTCTGAGGAATGTTTCCAATACCTTGTTGAATCTATGCCACAAATAATTGAGGCGGTTCTGAAGGCAAAAGGGGGGCCAACCTGGTACTAGCAAGGTGTACCTAATAAAGTGGCCGGTGAGTGTATATCCGTATATGCATGCAAGTAATGTTGTGTTTGTTTCTTAAGCCCCTTGTAAGGTGACCAATTGTAATACTGAGAGTGTGTACATAAGTATCTATTGAAATCAAATGAAGGAACTCACTGTTCAATGGTGTATCAATGTGTTAGAGTGATCCCATATTCCTGTTCATGGGACAGTGATACTCACTCTGGAATGCCCTGTGAGACTTTGTTGGGGAGTTCCATTGCAAAACTCTCTTAGCAGCATGAAGGATCAATGGGGTGCTATGTGTCAGACAGGCTTACGCATTTCCTCGGAACCCGTAGCCATAGCCTGATTTGTCTGGCACCCAGTACCTATTTAAACATATATAACGCCAATCATTGGCTAAAAATGAATTGCAAAAAACACCCACATGTATGCAAATTAGAACATAATGCAACTATACAATATAGTTATGCAGTGCAATAAGAAATCTTTATCCTGAACAAAGCTGACCTAAGTCAGTATTAAATTGTTCTAACTTTACAGGGAGAAACAATTGTATATACATACTTTGTAAAAGCAAAAGAAACAATTAAATCAGTATAATTATAATAGCGATGGATGGAAACCCGGATCTAACCGGATGAAATATCTATGTTATAGACTTTGAAAGCCTTGATGTCACAAAATTCACTGCCAATAATTAATTAAGTTATATTCGGAGTTCAACCTCCACGGGATGCGAGTCCTTAATTTAAAAATCCAGTACATTTCCTGTCTCTCCAAACGTTTAGTCCTGTCCCCTCCTCTGTCAGTGACTGGTATATGTTTAATGGCACACCATGCAAAGGTGTCATTGCTTTTTTGATGCACTTGCACAAAATGTTGCACCAATGGAGTCTTAGCCTTTCCTATATGAATAATTATTATTATTATCATTTATTTGTATAGCGCCGCCAAATTCCGTAGCACTGGGTACAATGATAGGGGTATACAATGACAAAGATTTGTGATACAATACAAAACATAACAAGACTAAACAAATCTAGCACAGGAGGAAGAGGGCCCTGCTCCGGAGAGCTCACAGTCTATATGTTTAGGGTGCAGAGACATAAGGTTGGGGTAGCTTGTTACATCGGTTGTATTTGCAGCAGTGAGTCAGGCAGTTCATGTACACGTATTAGCTTGGTTCGGATGCAGGATGGAGGAGAGATGGTAAGCCTCTCTGAATAGGTGGGTTTTCAAGGATCTTCTGAAGCTATACAAGGTTGGAGACAGTGTAGAGATTACCGCAACCTTGGCAAGCGGCTCCTGACCCGGAAACCCCTGAATCTATATGGGCGTTGGACTCCTGACCTCCTGGAGTGCCGTAGCCTGTAGCGGAGGATCAAACCGTAGATAATAGCAAAAGCAAAAATAGGCAGGCACTCTCCAAACCGCAAAGTGTTTAAAAGCAATAACACTTTTAATGTTAAATTTTTTTAAATGTTAAAATAAAGTATTATTGCTTTTAAACACTTTGCGGTTTGAAGAGTGCCTGCCTATTTTTGCTTTTGCTATTATCTAAGGTTGGAGACAGTCTGATGGAGCGGGGTAGAGAGTTCCAGAGGACAGGAGCAGCACGTGCAAAGTCTTGGAGGCGGGAGTGGGATGTAGAGATAACAGGAGTGCAGAGACGTAGGTCAGAGGTTGATCGAAGAGGACGGGATGGGGAGTATTTCACAATGAGAGGAAATATAGTTGGGAGTTAGACTGTTGAGTGCTTTGTAGGTTAGGGCTAATACTTTAAATTGTATTCTGGAGTGTATGGGGAGCCAGTGTAGAGACTGGCAGAGCGGAGCAGCTGATGTAGATCGTCGACTTAGGTGGATGAGTCTAGCAGAGGCATTCATAATAGATTGGAGGGAGGAGAGGTGGTGTTTTGGAAGGCCATTTAAGAGTAGATTGCAATAATCAATGCGTGACAGGATGAGGGAATGAATAAGTATTTTTGTAGTATTTTGAGTAAGGAAGGGACGAATTCTGGAAATGTTGCATAGGTGTGAACGGCAGGATTTGGTAAGCGTTTGTATATGTGGGTTGAATGTGAGTTCTGAGTCTAGTGTGACCCCAAGGCAGCGGACCTGGGGTGAGGTGTTGAGAATAGAGTCTCCAACCATCAGAGAAATGTCAGGTGTCGGATGTCTCGAAGAGGGGGGAATAAGAAGCAGCTCAGTTTTGGACAGATTGAGTTGGAGGTAGTGTGAAGACATCCAAGAGAAAATTGCAGAGAGGCAGTCAGAAATCTGGTTGAGTAAAGAGGGAGAGATATCAGGAGAGGAAAGATAGATTTGGGTATCATCAGCATATAGGTGGTACTGGAATCCAAAGGAGGCTATAAGTTTTCCAAGGCAGGATGTATAAAGAGAGAAAAGCAAGGGACCCAAGACAGAGCCTTGCGGTACTCCAACTGAGAGAGGCATAGGATCACAAGATATGTTGTTAAAGGAAACTGAAAATGAGCGGTTTGAAAGATATGATGCAAACCAGGAGAGGGCTGTGTCTCGGATGCCGAATTAATGTAGTATTTTTAGGAGGAGAGGATGGTCAACTGTGTCAAAAGCTGCGGACAGGTCAAGAAGAATTAGTAATGAGTAATGGCCTTTTGCTTTGGCTGATAACAGGTCATTTGTTACTTTAGTAAGAGCGGTTTCTGTTGAGTGTTTAGGGCGGAAACCAGATTGTAGTGGATCAAGTAAGGAATTAGTTGTGAGAAATTGAGTTAGCCGATTATAGACTAGTTGTTCCAATAATTTTGAAGTAAGGAGACCGGTCGATAGTTAGAAGGCGTGGAGGGGTCAAGCGAGGGCTTTTTTAGGATTGGTATGATTGACTCATGCTTGAATGTGTCAGGAAATGTGCCAGCAGTGAGGGATTGGTTAAAGAGATGAGTTAGGGTAGGGGTTAGTGAAGCAGAGAGAGGGGGAAAAAGTCGTGAAGGAATAGGGTCAAGTGGGCAGGTTGTGAGATGAGCCGAGGATAGGAGTGCAGAGACTTCTTTCTCTGTTACAGGAGGGAAATAGCATAGATTTTTGTTAATAGAAGGGGTGGGTAGGATCGCTGGGTTTGCGGGGTGCGAGGTGCAGATCTCTTTTCTAATGTTGTCAATTTTATTTTTGAAGTGATCAGCAATAATTTGAGCAGTGAGGTTGGTAGTGGGCGGGGGGGGCAGGCGGACGTAGAAGGGAGTTAAAAGTTGAGAACAGTTTTCTGGGGTTGGATGCATGAGATGACACGAGGGAGGAGAAATAGACTTGTTTTGCCAGGCTGAGCGCAGAGTTGTAGGACTTAAGGGTGAATTTATAATGTTGGAAATCAGCAAAGGTGCGTGATTTCCTCCACTGCCGTTCAGCGGCCCGTGAGCATCGCTGAAGATATCTGGTCTGTTTAGTGTGCCATGGTTGCCGTCGAGTGATTGATGTACGTCGAAGAGTGGAGGGTGCAGTTTTGTCAAGTGTTGATTTTAGTGCCGAATTATACTGTAGAGTCACGAGGGTTGGACAAGAGAGGGATGAAATGTCAGAGAGCAGAGGACTCAGTTGAGTGGAAAAGTCTGGGAGATCCAAGTCATTTAAATTCCTGTGAGGTAGCAGTTTTTTGGGGGCTTGCAAAGATGTAGCAGGTAGAGTGAGAGATAAAGTTAATAGATGGTGGTCAGAGAGAGGAAAGGGGAAGTTAAGGGAGTTGGAAACAGCACAGAGATTTGTGAAGACCAGGTCTATGGAGTTGCCTTCACAGTGTGTTGGAGATGTTGTCCACTGGGACAGGCCTAAAGAGGTGGTAAGGGATAGAAGTTTAGAGGCAGCAGGCGTGGTAGGCTTATCAAGGGGTATGTTGAAGTCCCCTAAGATGAGAGAAGGGACACTAGAAGATAGAAAATGCAGAAGCCAGGCTTCAAAGTGGTCCAGAAATTATGATGCTGGGCCAGGGGGCCGATAGATAACTGCAACACGAAGAGCTATAGGGGAGAAGAGGCGGATAGTGTGAACTTCAAAAGATGAGAATGAAAGAGAGGGGGGTGAAGGAATGCAGTGAAAGGTACTGTGTGGAGACAGGAGAATTCCTACTCCTCCTCCTTGTTTGTCTCCAGGCCTGGGAGTGTGACTGAAGTGCAGGCCGCCATAGGACTGAGATGCTACAGCAGTTGTGTTAGAGGAGGAGAGCCAAGTTTCAGTGAGGGCTAACAGGTTAAGTGATCTGAAATAAATAGGTCGTGAATAGCTGTAAGCTTATTGCATACTGAGCGTGCATTCCAAAGGGCACATGAGAATTGGGGTGTAGTAATAGAGGTGCAGTTAATGAGGTTTAGAGGGTTACGTGTGCAAGGTGTATGAGGTGTCATTTGGGGTGGACCTGGGTTAGGCGAGACATCCCAAGCTGCAAGAAGAAGAAAGATGGTGAGTGAAAGGAATGGTGGAAAGGTGTTCTCTAATACGGGCATTAACATCCCTCGTTGTGAGACCCACGTATTGTAGGGCACATGAAGTGCAAGTGATTAAATATATAACATATTTGCTGGTGCAGTTCAAACAAGCCTTTATAGGAAACTCCTCCCCAGTAAATGCTAATCTAAAAGATTCTCCTACAAGGACATGATCGCAGGGTTTGCAGCCAGAGCGGCCACACTTACATTCCTTTGTGTTGTAGCCATGAGGAATTATTACTTTTCTTTTTTGGAAGCCGAGAGGAGGATACATAGTTTGCAATAGTTTTAGCTTTTCTATAAGCACACCTTATTCCTCCTTACTATCTTGCATATTTGATTATACTGTGAGCTGTAGCTAGTGACAAAGGTTACCCCATCAAATAACCTAGTGTCAGAGACCTCTCTGCCCTGCAATAGTTTCTGTCTTTCCAAACCAGCTACCTGTCTTGTTCGATTTATGACTGATCTTTTATAACCCTTTTCTTGTAATCGTTTGCTAAGGTTCTAAGCTTCCTTTTCAAAATGGTCTTGTTCAGTGCAATTTCTTCTAATGCGGTTGAACTGACCCTTAGCAACGGCATGAGGTACATGTCTGGGGTGGCAACTATTGGCTCTCAACAATGTGTTGCCTGAAATAGGCTTATGGTAAACCTCCGATCTAATTTTACTGCTAGACAGACCTGTCAATTTCAAATCTAAAAAATATCAGATACCTTGTCATATTCAGAGGTGAATCTCAGGCTTAAACCATTATCATTCAGCCACTCAACAAATTGGTGTGACTGATTGAGGCTGCCTTGCCATATAAACAACAAATCGTCTATATACCTCTTATAGACAGAAATTAGGGATCTATAGGGGTTAAAATCTGAAAAGATGTGGGACAAATCCCATCAACCCATAAAAAGGTTTGCGTAGGAGGGGGCAAATTTTGCCCCCATAGCTGTCCCACACCTCTGGAGATATATTTGACCCTCAAAATCAAAAAAGTTATGTGTGAGAAGAAAAGCAGCTACTTCCAAGACATAGTTCCGAAAATCAGTGGTAAAGTCCGAGTGATGACACAAAAAATATTTAAGTGCATCGAGTCCCAAATCATGCTTAATTGATGAGTAGAGTGAATTCACATCTACCATCAGCCAGATAGACTGTGCGGTCCAACCTGTACTTTCCACAATGCTCCAATGGCAATAAAGAAAACACCTAAATATATTTTATTTTCCTTATGTCTGAATCTACCAGTCCAGGTGCCACAACCCCCTTCTGACGCCCCCCTCCCCCCCACACACCTGCCTCATGTAGCACCCATTCTTGGCCAAACATAACCCTCTTGAGCAGCCTTTGAGTCCCATTTTGAAACCCACAGAGAGCCCTCCCTCATCCCCCTACAACAAAAAGGCCACAATGGAAAGAAACCTTAACCCCTATTCACTTATTTCTGCAACTGGCTCTGAGGGTGATGATGTGCACATCAGGTTCTAATGAGCCATAGGAGAGCAGCATATATAAGACTCAGTCTCAATGGATTAGGGCCCTGATAGCAATGACCCACTTTCTGCAGCCAATGACTTCTCTACTGCTGCTTCCCGGAAACTCTGATGAAGGTCCATCACCCATGGGAGAACCAATTCTGTACCACACCACTCCAAAGTCTTCTTCATGCCACCTAACCTCTTCTTTTAGTCCCTGGAAGCCACAAAGGCATGCAAGAGGCTTATATTTTATAGTGGGCTGTCATTTGGATAGAGCTGATCTCCTTTCCTTCAAGGGACTGAAAGCCACTACATTTCCTGCATATCCATGGGGCTCATATACTTGACATATCTGCTTTGATTGTGGATTGTGAACTTTGGTGCGCTTTTTAAACTTGATTTTGGCATTTGCAGATTGACATTTCTTTAAGACATTACTTGACTTTAAATGTTAAAACAATGCATTTTCATTTAATTATATCCAGTGAGTTCTGATAAATGTACATTCTGTTTCTAATTTAAGCTAATGAAAATGTTTCCAAGATTATCCATGTCAATATCACAGCTATATTTCTACCTAATAGTAATCAGAATTTAACCCTTTGAATGCTAATGACGGCTCTGAGCCGTCTCAGAGTTTCCCACTCTGGTGCTAATGACGGCTCAGAGCCGTCACTAGCACTCTCCCACCTTGAGGGAGATCTGGGGGCTCCCACCCGCTCCCACCCCGGCAATCATGTCTGTAGAGGGACAGGCATCACCGGGGCTTCCCGTTTTACATGGTGACGTCACGCGCTATATCATGATGATGTCACCGCGCAACTTTATTTATACTTAACAATGTTAAGTATAGGAGCAGGGGGTATGCTGCTTAGAAGCCTGTATCTCAGACATCAAAGCAGCTACAGACCCCCAAGACCCACCATTGGAAAGGTAATCGCCTAACCTTTCCAACAGTAAAAAAAAACAGTAAAAAAGTTTAAAAACAATTGTTCAAAAAATAAAAAAAACATTAAAAAAACTTAGCACCCAGGTGAGAAAGTGCTTAGCACTCAAAGGGTTAATTTGCATATTTAAAAATCAGAAATTTCTTTAAAACAAAATAAAAAATGATATATATATAATTTTTTAAGTACTTTGAAAATTTCACATTTCAAATGGAATTAGCAGTGCTATGTAGTACATCCCTCAGGCACTAGACTGTGGCTGGAACTTTTCAAGCGTTATATTGCTTTGTCTACAATAAATATTACTGGCTGTTGAACCAAAGTCTTGCATAAGTGCCATATATAACCTAAATGTCTGCTGTAGCCATTACAGCAATGAGGTGTGAAAAGCAGGGGAAACAGGAGGACAACAGACATTCATTTATGCTTATAGGTAGAAGTACACATACACATGCACAGCAATATATTTATATAACAAACTGACAGACTTGTACTATCTATATTCAAAATCAGTCATCTAAGTAAATGAGTTTTGGTGATGCTAGTCACTACTGTGTAGACTTGTAAGAATAAGCAAAGGACCCATATATTATCTTTGGGGAATGGACCAGCAACTATTAAACCTCCATAAACTATATTAGATGGCATGCCTGCCCACCCAGGGTCCCATGCTTTGACGGGCCCCGCACTTTCAGGGGTGAGGGTAGGAGAAGGTGCAATGTATTTCCTGAAGAAGTGTTTATGGTATCAGGAGGTGTAATATATACGGTTATTCTTTATGGGCCAGATTATTAACAGTTACGCTCAAGCAATAATGGCTTTATCGCGGTTGTTTGCGTGCGGTCATGTTTTCTATGGAACTATGAACCAGGTATTAACTACAGCAGTGGTTCACCACCACTTTTGCTTTGCAGCACTCTTAATCTATTTGTGATAGATGAGAATACTTTTAACTATGAAGTGTATATGTAAAGGGTGCAAAAAGCATATGGTGGTCAATAAGAGATTTTGTTTGACACCTTGGTTGAGGATTGTTGGGGATTTTGTAAAGTACAATGTGTTGGCCTGCTCTACTGCCTATTGCTGACTTTGCACTGAGTGCCTTTTGTTATATAATATTTCTGTAAGGGTATTACATTTTATAGGAACCTGTGTGTCACAAACCAATAGTGACTTTGTGTTAATGACATCATTAATATCTTATGCCCCACCTAAGGAATATACAGTCATTAGATATGTTGGTTTTGTACTGCAAATTATTCCCCACTTAAGTGTGTTTCCAACCATCTGTTTGAATTTCAAATTGTTTATAAAATAGATCCTTTACCTTTATTTTATCATTTAAAGTAGCTGTTGTTGCTGTTAAAAATACCACCTATATTGACAATATGAATACTCTAGTATTCTCTATAGAAAACCTATGTAAACCAGATGTAGCAAGCAACAATCAAATTCCCATGGGGGTGTGTGGAAGAGATAGGTAATTAAATGTTCCTTTTCAATTGCTCTAAGGATTGGAAATTTTTTATAGACATGGGGGCCGATTTATCAAAAGCCGAATGTCCTCTGTTGCTGTGCGAGCCATTAGACTCGCAGGAAACAGCAGTTAAGAAGACCGCTGCTCCTTAACTGGTGCACCGCCTCTGAGGCTGCGGACATCAATCCGCCCGATCTCATTCGATCGGGTTGATTGACACCCCCTGCTAGCGGCTGATTGGCCATGAATCTGCAGGGGGCGGTATTGCACAAACAGTTCACCAGAACTGCTTGTGCAATGCTAAATGCCGATAGCGTATGCTGTCGGCATTCAGCGATGTCTGTCGGACATGATCCGCTGAGTCGGACAGACATTTCATAAATCGGCCCCATAGAGTTAAGATAAGGAGGCCATAATGTAACGAGAGATAGACCAGATTAGGAGATCTGCAGTTTTTACAGACTTAGGGGCCTATTTACTAATGTGCGAGCGGACATGATCTGACATAGCGTATCATGTCCGTTGCACAACAATAAATGCCAACAGCATACGCTCTCTGCATTTATCATTGCACCAGCAGTTCTTGGGAACTTCTGGTGCAATACCGCCCCCTGCAGATTTTCGGCCAATTGGACGCTAGCAGGGGGTGTCAATCAACGCGATCGTATTGGATCGAGTTGATTTCAGGCGATGTCTGTCCGCGGCCTCAGAGCAGGCGGACAGGTTATGGAGCAGCGGTCTTTAGAAACACGGGGCATCAAGCTCCATACGGAACTTGATAGATAGGCTACTATAAAATTCTTGGATTTGGAATTGATGGTGGATCCAACAACAAATATGATACTTACTATGGTCTATAGAAAACCCACAGGAGGGAACACAATCTTAAACTATAGATCATGCCATCCTGGCCATGTTAAAAAAGCAATCCCAAAAGGGCAATTCATAAGAACCAGACGCATTTGCTCAGATGCAGAGACATACGAAAAACAATGCAAGGTTTTGGAGGAAAGATTGTTTGATAGGGGTTACCCAGATACTCTATTAAAAAATACCAAAAAAGAGGAAGATCAGATACCTAGAGACAACCTGCTAAAGTACAGGGAGAGAGATACGAAATATAAAGGAAAATGTGAGAATAAAGTTGTATTTAGTACCCCATTTAGCTTGGAGTATAATAAGATCTGTGAGATTATAAAGCAAAGTATACCCATTTTTGCAGTTGATTCTTGCCTTGAGAAAGTGGCCATGGAAGGTTGTAAATTAGTAGCCAGAAAGGGCAAAACAATTGGTAATTTGGTGGCACCCTCCGATTTACCCACAATCAATTGCAGAACATGGCTACCTAATAGATTAGGCTTTTATAAATGCAAAGCACAACGTTGCAAAACCTGCAATTATGTCACAGAGGGGCCCAAATTTAAGTCAACAATTACGGAACAAGAATATGACATTAGATTCCAATTAAATTGTAAATCCACTCATGTCATTTACCTTTTGACCTGTAGGGGGTGCCAGATTCAGTATGTAGGTAGAACAAAACGTTTTCTTAAAGGGACATAATACTCATATGCTAAATCACTTGAAACTGATGCAGTACAACTGTAAAAAGCTGAAAATATCGCCTGAGCATCTCTATGTAAAAAAGGAAGATATTTTACCTCACAATCTCCTCAGCTCAGCAGAGTAAGTTTTGTGTAAAAAGTTATACTTCACCTGCTCCCAGCTGCAGGTAAAAAAAAAAAAAGATGAATAAATGAACAGCAGCCAATCAGCATCAGCAGTTCTGAGGTCATGAACTCTTACTGTGATCTCATGAGATTTGACTTAACTCTCATGAGATTTCATAGTAAGCTTCCTTTACCTGATTGGTGAAATAATATGAGAGTGCACGATGCTCATCCTTTCAGCTGTCCCAAGACAGGCACTAAAATGCTGCTTAGAAATCCTTTACAATGGGAGGTGGCTACTGAGGAACTTTTGAGGTAAAATATCTTTCTTTTTTACATAGAGATGTTCAGGTGATATTTTCTAGTCAGCTTTTTACAGCTATGCTGCATCACTTTCAAGTGTTTAAACATTTGGTATTATGGCCCTTTAAGGATAGGGCCCTAGAACATGTAAGGGACATAGACGACACACCTGTATCTAAACATTTTAAATCTATGCACCAGGGAGATGCCTTACTCCTTTCAATTCAAGCAATGACCATGTCCCCCAACATAAAAGGGGTGGGGACAGGGAATATAAACTCAGCTATAAGGAAGCAAAATGGATCATCCTCCTAAATAGTAGACATCCCAAAGAAATAAATAAAGAAAATGACGTTAATTTGTTTATTTAAAGTCAACCTAAGTCTATGTATTAGTCTGACTTTCCCTCTACATCTATATATACACTTTTTTACTTATACAAATATATGTTTCAGTAAAGTATTCTCCAAATATACCCAAAAACATCTTAACTGAATATCTCTATATTTTATCACAGATTTCATGTATATCAATACAGTTGATCTTATATATACATTATTTCACACTTAGGCAAAGGGTTCTTTTCGAATTCCCTAATAAATAGATGTGTACTTGTAGTATCTAATCCAGGCAGGTAAGGGTTAACACATTTTGGTTTTAATTGTTTGATGTCTCTTTAAATAGAGGCCAGGTGCACAGCAGACAGACAGCAGTGATCAAGCGTGGAGTTCCACGCGAAACAAGTCTGCTGTCTTTTTTGCTGTGACCCTGACCTCAAACTGATAGAGCTTTGGTTCCTTTTTTGTTTTTAACGTGCCCCAAATAAAGAAACGACTTTTTACTTTTTACGCTGATGATGCTGTTTTCTCTTTAATCGCTTTGATTGCTTTAAGACGGAATCTACTCCTGTGAAGCCCGGAAGTATTCCTTGGATTGTTTTTGCTTAAAGGGACAGTCTAGGCCAAAATAAACTTTTATGATTCAGATAGGGCATGTAATTTTAAACAATTTTCCAATTTACTTTTATCACCCATTTTGCTTTGGTCTCTTGGTATTCTTAGTTGAAAGCTTAACCTGGGAGATTCATATGCCAATTTCTTAGACCTTGAAGCCCACCCTTTTTTCAGATGGCATTTTAACAGTTTTTCACCATTAAAGGGTGTTAGTTCATGTATTTCATATAGATAACACTGTGCTCGTGCACGTGAAGTAATCTGGGAGCAGGCACTGATTGGTTAAACTGCAAGTCTGTCAAAAGAACTGAAATAAGGGGGCAGTCTGCAGAGGCTTAGATACAAGGTAAACACAGAGGTAAAAAGTGGATTAATATAACTGTGTTGGTTATGCAAAACTGGGGAATGGGCAATAAAGGGATTATCTATCTTTTAAAACAATACAAATTCTGGTATAGACTGTCCCTTTTATAGATAGGCCCCTTAGCCTATTTATATGGGCATGTTCTTAACAACTATGCATTGAGGCTTCAATCAGCAAAAAAGCCTATTTCATATACATAAAATATTTTAATTATGTTAAAAAAAAGTATTTGTTTAATTTAAATGACTACATTTTTATATCCATAATAGAACAGTTATTTAATGGCCCTTTAAAAAATATTTATATTGTCTCTTTAAAAATCAACGAGGGGATCATTTTTTTAATTATTCTGTGGGAGAAATTGGAAAATAGGCAGCTGGAGTTTTTCAATATTTACAAACAATTTTGTAGTGAATAAAATTAGAACCAAAAAAATTATATAAATTAAAGGTACATGAAACACAATTTTCTTTTCAGGATTTAGATAAAACGGCTTTCCAATTTACTTATTTTATCAAATTTGCTTCATTCTCTTGGTAACCTTTTCTGAAGGAGCACTAAAGTACTACTGGGTGATAGCTGAACATATCAGGTGACCCAACGATAAGCGGCATATATGTGCAGCTACCAATCAGCCTCTGGCTCTCAGTAGTGCATTATTGCTCCTAAATCTACCTAGGTATGCTTTTTAAACAAAGGTTTCCAAGAGAATAAAGCAAATTTGATGATAGAAGTTAGTTGGCAAGTTGTTTAAAATTGAATGTCTTATCTCAATAACGGAAGTTTAGTTTTGACTTCATTGTCCCTTTAAATCACTATTATGGTCTCCATGTACTAAGCCGTCAATTCATCCGTCATTGTAGACGCGGATAAACTCGCCGCGGGCGAAATGGTGTCCGCTGTCGCTATGTACTAATAATCCCCCAATAAATAGACACGTGGCGGATTATTGATAAATTTGACGCCTCGCTCGCCGCGACTAAGCTGATGTACTTAACTTTCAGTGGAATTGTCTGGCCAATTATTAACATGTGACATGCAAGGTGTCACGAACGTCATAGTAGTCGCGGGAATACAATTTTGCTCCTATAAAAGTTCAACTTATCTAAACAACTTTATTATTGTTCAAAAATTTTTGAAGAGTGATTACAGAGCGTTATTTTTGTAATATTTATTTACAAATTGGATATGGCTTCATCTGGATCGGATGATCAGAAAGGCCATGCAAACCAACCCGTGGAAGGAATACACGGGGGACACGAACTCTCCTTCTTCGAACCAATCGATTAGCGACATTTCCAGTATTCTGTCTTCTAGACCGCATTTGCATCACACGGAGAATAAACAAATACAGAAGTGTCTCCATAGCTGCCGAAATGAACAATGTAAGTACAATGCTGATATTACTGCCTTTTATATATGTCTAGACTGGCGTCTAGAGTGACTTTCCTATTGTTTTGTACCTTGCCCGCCACCTAAAAGGTGGCGAGGCAAAAATAACGAGGTGGGAGCGGAAATTGTCGCGAGCGGACAAATAGATTTTTTAGTACATTCGTTTTTGGCGAGTTGGTGGTCAAATGTGTCTAATTACAGTGAAAAATGGAGAGGTAGCGAGGTTTGGCGGATAAGTACGCTCGCAATTTTAAAGATGTTTGAACATAGTTGACGACTTTGTACATATCAGTTAGCGAGTTTTGACGCGAGATTTGTTGCGGGTAGCTTGCTGACTGCTTAGTACACGGAGCCCTATATATCCTCAAACAGTTAAAAATATTATAAACGATAATCATTTTGCAAACAAAATAGTATGACATTTCATTAACACATAGGCCCCAATTTATCAAAGGTCTTGCGGACCTGATCCGACACTGCGGATCAGGTCCGCAAGACCTCGCTAAATGCGGAGAGCAATACGCTCTCCGCATTTAACATTGCACCAACAGCTCACAAGAGCTGCTGGTGCAACGCCGCCCCCTGCAGACTCGCGGCCAATAGGCCGCTAGCATGGAGGTGTCAATCAACCCGATCGTATTCGATCGGGTTGATTTCCGGCGATTCCTGTCCGCCTGCTCAGAGCAGGATTATGGTCTTTAGACCGCTGCTTCATAAGTTGTATTTCTGGCGAGTCTGAAGACTCGCCAGAAACACGGCCCTTCAAGCTCCGTACGGAGCTTGATAAATGGGCCTGATTGGCTTTGTCTTGCATATGTCTAAAATACAAGTGGTTCTATTTTTAATCTATAACTATATTTGTATTAAATGAAAGAAAAAAAATAAAATATATATATATGTATTTTATTTTTATTTTTAAAAACCCTTTGCTATAAAATGTTAACCCTGTGTAAAATCTGGTTAAAAAAATAAAATAAAAAAAGTCCCCCCAAAAAAAGATTCATATTACAAAGAAAACGACTGACTTGCGGGATCTACATCTGTTTTATGTTTAAAAAACATATCTATTACAATAATTTAAAAGAAAATTACGTTATGGAAGCTATAAATCTCATTTATGTTTAAATATGCAGTCTGCCTCTAATTGATTGCTAAAAGGCTTAGGGTTCTCATTTATTAAGAAAGTGACAGTAAAGGTCAATTTCTTATTCCATAAAACACAGGCTTTCATAGCAGACAAAGTACTCACATTTAAAAGCTGCTTTTGAAAGGAAAAAAATATGGAAAAAATCTATATAGATAGATATTGCTAGACAGATAGACAGATATAGCTAAACAGGGACAAATAGGCAGATAGATATAAATATATTATTTTTTTTGCAATAATTTGTAAAATTTAGAAAGTCCTTGCACAAACCTGCTTGTGCTGTAGCGAGTATTGTTAATAAAAGGAAGAAAAAAAAAAGTCTGGGTTACCACTATTTTGGTTGTTTTTATTAGCTGAAATTATAGTGAATAAGGTATTTTTCTTGTAAATTCATTCTAAATAGTAGCAATTACAGGGACATGAAATCCAACATTTTTCTTTCATGATTCAATTTTAAACAAAACTCCAATTTACTTCTATTATCAAATTTGCTTCATTCTTTGGGTATCCTTTGTTGAATAAATATCAATGCACATGGGTGAGCCAATTACACGAGGCATCTATGTGCTGCCACCACCCAAGAGCTCTCTGTGCTTGTTAGAGTCTATAAGAAACCTCAACAGTAATATTAAGCCCCTGTGCTAATTATCTAAAGGCTGTTTTTACTTAAAGGGACAGTATACACTCATTTTCATATAACTGCATGTAATAGACACTACTATAAAGAATAAGATGCACAGATACTGATAAAAAAAATCCAGTATAAAACTGGTTTAAAAACTTACTTAGAAGCTTTCATTTTAACTCTGTTGAAAAGGCAGTTGGAAAGCCCACTGCAAGTGGGAAATAAGACACTCCCTCCCCTCCCCCTTCTTTTGCATATGAAAAGACCCTTTACACAAACAGGAGCAAGCTGGAGAAGGTAGCTGACGGTATTCAAATAAAAATTTGGGGCTTGGTTAGGAGTCTGAAAATCAGAGCAATGTTATTTAAAAATAAGCAAAACTATACATTTAAAAAAAAAAAACTTTATGGGCTTTATAAATAGATAATCTACAAAACATTTATGCAAAGAAAAAATGAGTGTATAATGGCCCTTTAAGAGCAGTGTGTCTCGCAAAGGGGTGTTCCCTGAACTGAAAGGGGCAGTATACACCAATTTTCATATAACTGTATGTAATAGACATTACTATAAAGAATAATATGCTCAGATACTGATATAAAAATCCAGTGTAAAACCATTTGAAAAACTTACTTAAAAGCTTCCAATTTAACACTGTTAAGGAGATTAGCCTGGGACACCCACTGAAAGGGGCTGATAACAGAACCTCCCCCCTCCCCTGCATATGAAAAGACCCATTATACAAACAGAAGCAGTCTGAAGTATGTATACATCAGTATACATCTAAAACGTTGGGGCCTTGCTTAGGAGTCTGAAAATCAGCACAATGTTATTTAAAAAATAAGCATAACTATATTTTTTTACAAAAACTCCCCCAGATGGGCTATATAAACGGATCATCTAGAAAACATTAATGCAAAGAAAAATCTAATGTACAATGTCCCTTTACAGCCCCTCTCAGTGCAGTAGAATTGCATCATTAACACGTGCATAATAAAAGACAATGATTTAACACCTACTCTGAATTTCTAATAAGCAGTAGATTTTTTTTTGCCAAGTTTATTTTTTCTTCCATTTTCCACCCCCCCCAAATCAGTTGACAGACTTCAGCCAATCAGAGACTAGTATACGTATACCCTGTGAGCTTGTGCACATGCTCAGTAGGATCTTCTTGTTCCCCTGAACGTGTGAATATAAAAAGACTGCAAAATGTTATAATGAAAGTAAATTGGAAAGGGTCTTAAAAAAATGTTGCTCTATCTGAATCATAAAAGTTTTTTTTGACTCAAGTATCCCTTTAAATATGTGAAGGTGATGCATATATTATAATAGGGCTCAGAGAAAATGTAATTAAAAAATCATATACAAAAAATAAATTTAATATTGAAATAAAAATACACAGTAAAAAAAAAAAACAGGTTAATCTCTATGAAATTGTTCTCCAAAAATGGTACTTTATGGACAAATAAAAATATGTATTTTATATAGGGCAGGGGGGAAGCCCCAGCTATTGTCATTGTTTTTTTTTTATATCTGACCCAGTGACTTTTAATAATCAGAACCTTTGTATTGCTGAATATTTTGTATTTAAAAAAAAAAAAAACCTAGTAAAGGACCTTAATAAACTTACATGATCTATAGTGCTAGTTACACATCTGAGTCATAGGACTAGCGCTGCTGATTAGATCAATGGTGGTTCCGAATCAGGACCACTAGTAACCTGCAAGTCCTCAGGCGTACTTCTACTGTGTGTTTAACCACTTTGAGGGGGTTAAAAACATAGTAGTGTAGGGTCAATAATCTTAATTTGTTTTTACTATTATGTCCATTTAATGTTTATTTAATATCTGTTTATATTTTTAAAAATGTGTCTTTTTTTTTAATGTTATTTAATTAAATTATCACCAGTTTGGCTACAGCCTCACACACAAAAACGTATGCTACCTCTAATTTAGGCATTTTCTCTGAAAAAATAGTGGCTGGAGTACAAGTAGATTAAAAATAAATAAATAAATAAATAAATACATTCAAAAAGTACCCCTTCTCAGACACCACAAAAGAAAAAATTCTTATTGAATTTGTATTTTACAATTTGTAAGCCTTAATTAACCATTCCATGCCTTTATTTTTATAGCATGTGCACTTAAAGAAACAGTCAACTCAAAAAAATGATGGTTTAAAAAGATAGATAATCCCTTTGTTACCCATTCCCCAGTTTTGTATAACCTACACAGTTATATTAATATACTGTTTACCTCTGTGATTACCTTGTATCTAATCATCTTCTGACAGCCCCCTGATCACATGACTGTGACTATTTATTATCTATTGATTTGCATTGTATTCATTTAGTGCAGTGTCTGCCACAAGCCACGGGCGTTAGCACAATATTATCTTTATGGCTCACGTGAACTAGTACTCCCCTGTTGTGAAAAGCTAATAAAAAAGCATGTGATAAGAGGCATTAGTGGCTTAGAAGCAGGCAGAAATTTAGAGGTTTAAAGGTTATATAACAATGTTGGTTGTGCAAAGCTGGGAAATGGGTATTAAAGGCATTATCTACCTTTTTAAACAAAAACAATTTTGGTGTTGACTATCCCTTTAAATGTACAATAGCAAACAATATTAGTTAATGTCACGTTTTTAACCTTTTAACTCCGTTAGGGCATTGTATTCCGTCCGAATTTTGCTGGGCTTTATTGCCGAAGGACGGAATACAACGTCCTAACCGCTTGGTTTCCTGAAGCCATTGGCACTTCCCTGATGAGATCGAGGTCTGGAGGGCGTGCCTAGCATCATAGGGACACCCCCCTGACGCAATCCCATCATCATCATTGATATCTCGTGATCACGTGCACAATCGCGAGATTTCAATTTGTTTACATAGGAACAGTTGTTCCGATGTAGACACGTTAACCCCGGCACGAAAGGGTTAAAAGCTGTGTGTTTAGGATTGCAAGAAAGTGATAAACTTAAGTGAGCAGGCTACTACCGTTTTGCACTTGCTGTTATCAGGAGTGTTTTGTGTGCATCAGGCACATTAAAATGCTTTGGTTAAACAACTTGTAATACAAGATTGAGTGTTATTGATTGTACAAATCTATGTGCAAAATAAAGTGCCAATGAAATAAGCATCGCTTAACACACACAGTGTATATATCTATCTATATCTCTCTTGTATATATCTATAAACAGAAAAAAATAAATCTCTCTCTCTTTATATATATATATGTATATGTAGTGTTATGGTAGGTGATTTGTTTGTGAACTAATCATTTTGCAAAATCATCAATTAGCATTGCATTGCTTCATTCTATAATATATTGCTTATTTCTCCAGAGAGTTCGATGACAGGTTGATGTGGAAAACACTTTAGTGACATGCGCTGGATGATAGATTGCTGTGGGAGACACTTTAGTGACATGTACTAGATGATAAGTTGCTGTGGGAGACACTTTAGTGACATGCGCTGGATGACAGGTTGCTGTGGGAGACACTTTAGTGACATGTACTAGATGACAGGTTGCTGTGGGAGACACTTTAGTGACATGTACTAGATGACAGGTTGCTGTGGGAGACACTTTAGTGACATGTACTAGATGACAGGTTGCTGTGGGAGACACTTTAGTGACATGTACTAGATGACAGGTTGCTGTGGGAGACTTTTTAGTGACATGAACTAGATGACAGGTTGCTGTGGGAGACTTTTTAGTGACATGAACTAGATGACTGGTTGCTGTGGGAGACACTTTAGTGACATGTACTAGATGACAGGTTGCTGTGGGAGACACTTTAGTGACATGTACTAGATGATAGGTTGCAGTGGGAGACACTTTAGTGACATGTACTAGATGATAGGTTGCTGTTGGACACACTTTAGTGACATGTACTAGATGACAGGTTGCTGTGGGAGACACTTTAGTGACATGTACTAGATGATAGGTTGCTGTGGGAGACACTTTAGTGACGTACTAGATGACAGGTTGCTGTGGGAGACACTTTAGTGACATGCACTAGATAACAGGTTGCTGTGGGAGACACTTTAGTGACATGCGCTGGATGACAGGTTACTGTGGGAGACACTTTAGTGACATGTACTAGATGACAGGTTGCTGTGGGAGACACTTTAGTGACATGTACTAGATGACAGGTTACTGTGGGAGACACTTTAGTGACATGTACTAGATGACAGGTTGCTGTTGGACACACTTTAGTGACATGAACTAGATGAAAGGTTGCTGTGGGAGACACTTTAGTGACATGTACTAGATGACAGGTTGCTCTGGGAGACTTTTTAGTGACATGTACTAGATGATAGGTTGCTGTTGGACACACTTTAGTGACATGTACTAGATGACAGGTTGCTGTGGGAGACACTTTAGTGACATGTACTAGATGACAGGTTGCTGTGGGAGACACTTTAGTGACATGCACTGGATGATTGGTTGCTGTGGGAGACACTTTAGTGACATGTACTAGATGACAGGTTGCTGTGGGAGACACTTTAGTGACATGTACTAGATGACAGGTTGCTGTGGGAGACACTTTAGTGACATGAACTAGATGACAGGTTGCTGTGGGAGACACTTTAGTGACATGTACTAGATGATAGGTTGCTGTGGGAGACTTTTTAGTGACATGTACTAGATGATAGGTTGCTGTTGGACACACTTTAGTGACATGTACTAGATGACAGGTTGCTGTGGGAGACACTTTAGTGACGTACTAGATGACAGGTTGCTGTGGGAGACACTTTAGTGACATGTACTAGATGATAGGTTGCTGTGGGAGACACTTTAGTGACATATACTAGATGATAGGTTGCTGTTGGACACACTTTAGTGACATGTACTAGATGACAGGTTGCTGTGGGAGACACTTTAGTGACATGTACTAGATGACAGGTTGCTGTGGGAGACACTTTAGTGACATGTACTAGATGACAGGTTGCTGTGGGAGACACTTTAGTGACATGTACTAGATGACAGGTTGCTGTGGGAGACACTTTAGTGACATGTACTAGATGACAGGTTGCTGTGGGAGACACTTTAGTGACATGCACTGGATGATTGGTTGCTGTGGGAGACACTTTAGTGACATGTACTAGATGATAGGTTGCTGTTGGACACACTTTAGTGACATGTACTAGATGACAGGTTGCTGTGGGAGACACTTTAGTGACATGTACTAGATGATAGGTTGCTGTGGGAGACACTTTAGTGACATGTACTAGATGATAGGTTGCTGTTGGACACACTTTAGTGACATGTACTAGATGACAGGTTGCTGTGGGAGACACTTTAGTGACATGTACTAGATGACAGGTTGCTGTGGGAGACACTTTAGTGACATGTACTAGATGACTGGTTGCTGTGGGAGACACTTTAGTGACATGTACTAGATGACAGGTTGCTGTGGGAGACACTTTAGTGACATGTACTAGATGACAGGTTGCTGTGGGAGACACTTTAGTGACATGTACTAGATGACAGGTTGCTGTGGGAGACTTTTTAGTGACATGTACTAGATGACAGGTTGCTGTGGGAGACTTTTTAGTGACATGTACTAGATGACAGGTTGCTGTGGGAGACAATTTAGTGACATGCGCTGGATGACAAGTTGCTGTGGGTGACACTTTAGTGACGTACTAGATGATAGGTTGCTGTGGGAGACACTTTAGTGACATGCACTAGATGATAGGTTGCTGTGGGAGACACTGTAGTGACATGCGCAAGATGATAGGTTGCTGTGGGAGACACTTTAGTGACGTACTAGATGACAAGTTGCTGTGGGAGACACTTTAGTGACATGCACTAGATGATAGGTTGCTGTGGGAGACACTTTTGTGACATGTACTAGATGATAGGTTGCTGTAGGAGACACTGTAGTGACATGCACTAGATGATAGGTTGCTGTGGGAGACACTTTAGTGACATGTACTAGATGATAGGTTGCTGTGGGAGACACTTTAGTGACATGCACTGGATGATTGGTTGCTGTGGGAGACACTTTAGTGACATGCACTGGATGATTGGTTGCTGTGGGAGACACTTTAGTGACATGCACTGGATGATTGGTTGCTGTGGGAGACACTTTAGAGACATGTACTAGATGATAGGTTGCTGTAGGAGACACTGTAGTGACATGCACTAGATGATAGGTTGCTGTGGGAGACACTTTAGTGACATGTACTAGATGACAAGTTGCTGTGGGAGACACTTTAGTGACATGCACTGGATGATTGGTTGCTGTGGGAGACACTTTAGTTACATGCACTGGATGATTGGTTGCTGTGGGAGACACTTTAGTGACATGTACTAGATGACAGGTTGCTGTGGGAGACACTTTAGTGACATGTACTAGATGAAAGGTTGCTGTGGGAGACACTTTAGTGACATGCACTGGATGACAGGTTGCTGTGGGAGACACTTTAGTGACATGTACTAGATGACAGGTTGCTGTGGGAGACACTTTAGTGACATGTACTAGATGACAGGTTGCTGTGGGAGACACTTTAGTGACATGTACTAGATGAAAGGTTGCTGTGGGAGACACTTTAGTGACATGCAGTGGATGACAGGTTGCTGTGGGAGACACTTTAGTGACATGCAGTGGATGACAGGTTGCTGTGGGAGACACTTTAGTGACATGCACTGGATGACAGGTTGCTGTGGGAGACACTTTAGTGACATGTACTAGATGACAAATTGTTGTGGTAAAAACTTTAGTGACATGCGCTGGATGACAGGTTGCAACATGTAAAGACTGTTTGTCGTTGCTGTTATGAGAACAAATTATGATTTTAGTTTGAATTTCTTATTCTAAAATTGTGGTAAAAATTATTTTACTCTAAGTTAATTCCATGGTGAATGATCTAGATAATTATACAAGGTGTAAAATGAATCTGACTGGTTTATGCTCCCGATATCTGAGTTTGATTCACATATGCCCTTGATAACTGAGTGTGAGCGGTATGTGTCCTCAATAACCGAGTATGAGCAGTATGTGTCCTTGATAACTGAGCGTGACCGGTATGTGTCCTCGATAACTGAGTGTGAGCGGTATGTGTCCTCGATAACTGAGTGTGAGCGGTATGTGTCCTCGATAACTGAGTGTGAGCGGTATGTGTCCTCGATAACTGAGTGTGAGCGGTATGTGTCCTCGATAACCGAGTGTGAGCGGTATGTGTCCTTGATAACCGAGTGTGAGCGGTATGTGTCCTCCATAACTGAGTGTAAGCGGTATGTGTCCTTGATAACTGAGTGTGAGCGGTATGTGTCCCTGTTATATAAGTATGAGCGGTATGTGTCCTTGATAACAGAGTGTGAGCGGTATGTGTCCCTGTTATATAAGTATGAGCGGTATGTGTCCCTGATAACTGAATAGTATAATCCCCTTGTTGCTGTGGGAGACACTTTAGTGACATGCACTGGATGATTGGTTGCTGTGGGAGACACTTTAGTGACATGTACTAGATGACAGGTTGCTGTGGGAGACACTTTAGTGACATGTACTAGATGACAGGTTGCTGTGGGAGACACTTTAGTGACATGAACTAGATGACAGGTTGCTGTGGGAGAGACTTTAGTGACATGTACTAGATGATAGGTTGCTGTGGGAGACTTTTTAGTGACATGTACTAGATGATAGGTTGCTGTTGGACACACTTTAGTGACATGTACTAGATGACAGGTTGCTGTGGGAGACACTTTAGTGACGTACTAGATGACAGGTTGCTGTGGGAGACACTTTAGTGACATATACTAGATGATAGGTTGCTGTTGGACACACTTTAGTGACATGTACTAGATGACAGGTTGCTGTGGGAGACACTTTAGTGACATGTACTAGATGACAGGTTGCTGTGGGAGACACTTTAGTGACATGTACTAGATGACAGGTTGCTGTGGGAGACACTTTAGTGACATGTACTAGATGACAGGTTGCTGTGGGAGACACTTTAGTGACATGTACTAGATGACAGGTTGCTGTGGGAGACACTTTAGTGACATGCACTGGATGATTGGTTGCTGTGGGAGACACTTTAGTGACATGTACTAGATGATAGGTTGCTGTTGGACACACTTTAGTGACATGTACTAGATGACAGGTTGCTGTGGGAGACACTTTAGTGACATGTACTAGATGATAGGTTGCTGTGGGAGACACTTTAGTGACATGTACTAGATGATAGGTTGCTGTTGGACACACTTTAGTGACATGTACTAGATGACAGGTTGCTGTGGGAGACACTTTAGTGACATGTACTAGATGACAGGTTGCTGTGGGAGACACTTTAGTGACATGTACTAGATGACTGGTTGCTGTGGGAGACACTTTAGTGACATGTACTAGATGACAGGTTGCTGTGGGAGACACTTTAGTGACATGTACTAGATGACAGGTTGCTGTGGGAGACATTTTAGTGACATGTACTAGATGACAGGTTGCTGTGGGAGACTTTTTAGTGACATGTACTAGATGACAGGTTGCTGTGGGAGACTTTTTAGTGACATGTACTAGATGACAGGTTGCTGTGGGAGACTTTTTAGTGACATGTACTAGATGATAGGTTGCTGCTGGACACACTTTAGTGACATGCACTAGATGACAGGTTGCTGTGGGACACACTTTAGTGACATGTACTAGATGACAGGTTGCTGTGGGAGACACTTTAGTGACATGTACTAGATGATAGGTTGCTGTGGGAGACACTTTAGTGACATGCACTAGATGATAGGTTGCTGTGGGAGACACTTTAGTGACATGTACTAGATGATAAGTTGCTGTGGGAGACACTTTAGTGACATGTACTAGATGACAGGTTGTTGTGGGAGACACTTTAGTGACATGCACTAGATGACAAGTTGCTGTGGGAAACACTTTAGTGACATGCACTAGATGATAAGTTGCTGTGGGAGACACTTTAGTGACATGCACTAGATGATAAGTTGCTGTGGGAGACACTTTAGTGACATGCACTGGATGACAAGTTGCTGTGGTAGACACTTTAGTGACATGCGCTGGATGACAAGTTGCTGTGGGTGACACTTTAGTGACGTACTAGATGATAGGTTGCTGTGGGAGACACTTTAGTGACATGTACTAGATGACAGGTTGCTGTGGGAGACACTTTAGTGACGTACTAGATGACAAGTTGCTTTGGAAAACACTTTAGTGACATGCACTGGATGATTGGTTACTGTGGGAGACACTTTAGTGACATGTACTAGATGATAAGTTGCTGTGGGAGACACTTTAGTGACATTTATCAGATGATAGGTTGCTGTGGGAGACACTTTAGTGACATGTACTAGATGATAAGTTGCTGTGGGAGACACTTTAGTGACATGCACTGGATGACAAGTTGCTGTGGGAGACAATTTAGTGACGTACTAGATGATAGGTTGCTGTGGGAGACACTTTAGTGACATGCACTAGATGATAGGTTGCTGTGGGAGACACTGTAGTGACATGCGCAAGATGATAGGTTGCTGTGGGAGACACTTTAGTGACGTACTAGATGACAAGTTGCTGTGGGAGACACTTTAGTGACATGCACTAGATGATAGGTTGCTGTGGGAGACACTTTAGTGACATGTACTAGATGATAGGTTGCTGTAGGAGACACTGTAGTGACATGCACTAGATGATAGGTTGCTGTGGGAGACACTTTAGTGACATGTACTAGATGATAGGTTGCTGTGGGAGACACTTTAGTGACATGCACTGGATGATTGGTTGCTGTGGGAGACACTTTAGTGACATGCACTGGATGATTGGTTGCTGTGGGAGACACTTTAGTGACATGCACTGGATGATTGGTTGCTGTGGGAGACACTTTAGAGACATGTACTAGATGATAGGTTGCTGTAGGAGACACTGTAGTGACATGCACTAGATGATAGGTTGCTGTGGGAGACACTTTAGTGACATGTACTAGATGACAAGTTGCTGTGGGAGACACTTTAGTGACATGCACTGGATGATTGGTTGCTGTGGGAGACACTTTAGTTACATGCACTGGATGATTGGTTGCTGTGGGAGACACTTTAGTGACATGTACTAGATGACAGGTTGCTGTGGGAGACACTTTAGTGACATGTACTAGATGAAAGGTTGCTGTGGGAGACACTTTAGTGACATGCACTGGATGACAGGTTGCTGTGGGAGACACTTTAGTGACATGTACTAGATGACAGGTTGCTGTGGGAGACACTTTAGTGACATGTACTAGATGACAGGTTGCTGTGAGAGACACTTTAGTGACATGTACTAGATGAAAGGTTGCTGTGGGAGACACTTTAGTGACATGCAGTGGATGACAGGTTGCTGTGGGAGACACTTTAGTGACATGCAGTGGATGACAGGTTGCTGTGGGAGACACTTTAGTGACATGCACTGGATGACAGGTTGCTGTGGGAGACACTTTAGTGACATGTACTAGATGACAAATTGTTGTGGTAAAAACTTTAGTGACATGCGCTGGATGACAGGTTGCAACATGTAAAGACTGTTTGTCGTTGCTGTTATGAGAACAAATTATGATTTTAGTTTGAATTTCTTATTCTAAAATTGTGGTAAAAATTATTTTACTCTAAGTTAATTCCATGGTGAATGATCTAGATAATTATACAAGGTGTAAAATGAATCTGACTGGTTTATGCTCCCGATATCTGAGTTTGATTCACATATGCCCTTGATAACTGAGTGTGAGCGGTATGTGTCCTCAATAACCGAGTATGAGCAGTATGTGTCCTTGATAACTGAGCGTGACCGGTATGTGTCCTCGATAACTGAGTGTGAGCGGTATGTGTCCTCGATAACTGAGTGTGAGCGGTATGTGTCCTCGATAACTGAGTGTGAGCGGTATGTGTCCTCGATAACTGAGTGTGAGCGGTATGTGTCCTCGATAACCGAGTGTGAGCGGTATGTGTCCTTGATAACCGAGTGTGAGCGGTATGTGTCCTCCATAACTGAGTGTAAGCGGTATGTGTCCTTGATAACTGAGTGTGAGCGGTATGTGTCCCTGTTATATAAGTATGAGCGGTATGTGTCCTTGATAACAGAGTGTGAGCGGTATGTGTCCCTGTTATATAAGTATGAGCGGTATGTGTCCCTGATAACTGAATAGTATAATCCCCTGATATATGAGTGTCCCTTTCCCAAACTGTGAGACCCTAGTGCCCCCTTCTCCAAGCCATTATCCCCTAGTGTCCGTTCCCCAAGCTTTGATCTCCTAGTGTCCCTTTCCCAAACTGTGAGACCCTACTGTCCCTTTCCCAAGGTGTCATTCCCTGATGTCCTTTCCCTAAGCTGTGACCCCCTAGTGTCCTTTTGCGCATCTGTGATAACCTATTGTCCGTTCCGCAAGCTGTGATACCCTTGTGTCCCCTTCCTCAGCTGTGATCTCCTAGTGTCTACTTCCCCAAACTTTGATCCCCTAGTGCCCTCTTCCCCAAGCTGTGATCCCTTAGTGTCCCTTCCCTGAAATGTGATCCCTTAGTCTCCCTTCCCCAAGCTGTGATGCTTAGTGTCCCCTTCTCCGAGCTGTGACCCCTAGTGTCCCCTTTCTCCGAGCTGTAACCCCTAGTGTCCCCTTCTCCGACCTGTGATCCCTTAGTGTCTGTTCCCTAAGCTGTGACCCCCTAGTGTCTCTTCCCTGTGCTGTGATCCCTTAGTGTGCCTTCCCAATTTGTGATCCCTTAGTGTCCCTTCCCAAGTTGTGGCCCCCTAGTGTCCCTTCCCCAAGCTGTGGCCACCTAGTGTCCCTTCCCCAATCTGTGATCCCTGAGGATCCCTCACCCCAAGCTATGATATTTCAGTGTCTCCTTCATAGACTGTGAGCTCCTAATACTCTTCCTAGGTTGTGAGCCTCTATCACCACTTCCCCTGTCTGTAAGCTCCTACTGTACCCTTCACCAGATTGTGTCCCCTAGTGCCCCCTTTGCAAGAGTGTGGGGCTCTAGTATCCCCTTCCCCATGCTGTGCATCCCTACTGTCCCTTTTACAAGAATGTGGGTCCCTTAGTGTTCCCTTCCCAATGCTGTCAGTCCCTAGTGTCCCCTTCCCCTGGCTGTGTGCCCCTACTGCCCCCTTCCCCTGGCTTTGTGCCCCTACTGCCCCTTTTCCCAGGCTATGTTCCCCTACTGCCCCCTTCCTCTGGCTGTGTGCCCCTAGTGTTTCCTATAACAGGCTATGTGTCCCTATTGTTCCCTTTAGCAGGCTAGGCACCTCTAGTGTCCTCTATTTTACAGGCTGTGTGCCTCTAGTGTTCCCTTTAACAGGCTGTGTGCCCTTGTGTTCCCCTTTACAGGCTGTGTGCCCCTGTGTCCCCTTTACAGTCTGTGTGCCCCTAGTGTTCCCTTTACAGGCTGTGCGTGCCCCTAGTGTCCCCTTTACAGGCTGTGCGTGCCCCTAGTGTCCCCTTTACAGGCTGTGCGTGCCCCTAGTGTTCCCTTTACAGTCTGTGTGTGCCCCTAGTGTTCCCTTTACAGTCTGTGTGCCCCTGTGTCCCCTTTACAGGCTGTGTGTGCCCCTGTGTCCCCTTTACAGTCTGTGTTTGCCCCTGTGTTTACCTTTACAGGCTGTGTGCCCCTGTGTCCCCTTTACAGTCTGTGTGTCCTCTTTACAGGCTGTGTGCCCCTAGTGTCCCCTTTATAGGCTGTGTGTCCCTGTGTCCCTTTTACAGTCTGTGTGTCCCCTTTACAGGCTGTGTGCCCCTGTGTCCCCTTTACAGTCTGTGTGTCCTATTTACATGCTGTGTGCCCCTAGTGTCCCTTTTACAGGCTGTGTGCCCCTAGTGTCCCTTTTACAGGCTGTGTGCCCCTGTGTCCCCTTTACAGTCTGTGTGTCCCCTTTACAGGCTGTGTGCCCCTGTGTCCCCTTTACAGTCTGTGTGTCCCTGTGTCCCCTTTACAGTGTGTGTGTCCTTTTACAGCCTGTGTGCCCCTGTGTCCCCTTTACAGTCTGTTTGTCCCTGTGTCCCATTTACAGTCTGTGTGTCCCTGTGTCCCCTTTACAGGCTGTGTGCCCTTGTGTTCCCCTTTACAGGCTGTGTGCCCCTGTGTCCCCTTTACAGGCTGTGCGTGCCCCTAGTGTTCCCTTTACAGGCTGTGCTTGCCCCTAGTGTCCCCTTTACAGGCTGTGTGTGCCCCTAGTGTTCCCTTTACAGTCTGTGTGTGCCCCTAGTGTTCCCTTTACAGTCTGTGTGCCCCTAGTGTTCCCTTTACAGGCTGTGTGTGCCCCTGTGTCCCCTTTACAGGCTGTGTGTGCCCCTGTGTCCCCTTTACAGGCTGTGTGCCCTGTGTCCCCTTTACAGTCTGTGTGTGCCCCTGTGTTCCCCTTTACAGGCTGTGTGCCCCTGTGTCCCCTTTACAGTCTGTGTGTCCCCTTTACAGGCTGTGTGCCCCTAGTGTCCCCTTTATAGGCTGTGTGTCCCTGTGTCCCTTTTACAGTCTGTGTGTCCCCTTTACAGGCTGTGTGCCCCTGTGTCCCCTTTACAGTCTGTGTGTCCCATTTACAGGCTGTGTGCCCCTAGTGTCCCTTTTACAGGCTGTGTGCCCCTAGTGTCCCTTTTACAGGCTGTGTGTCCCCTTTACAGTGTGTGTGTCCCCTTTACAGGCTGTGTGCCCGTGTCCCCTTTACAGTGTGTGTGTCCCTGTGTCCCCTTTACAGTGTGTGTGTCCTTTTACAGCCTGTGTGCCCCTGTGTCCCCTTTACAGTCTGTGTGTCCCTGTGTCCCCTTTACAGTCTGTGTGTCCCTGTGTCCCCTTTACAGTCTGTGTGCCCCTGTGTCCCATTTACAGGCTGTGCGTGCCCCTAGTGTTCCCCTTTACAGTCTGTGTGTCCCTGTGTTCCCTTTACAGGCTGTGCGTGCCTGTGTCCCCTTTACAGGCTGTGCGTGCCCCTAGTGTTCCCTTTACAGTCTGTGTGCCCCTGTGTCCCATTTACAGGCTGTGCGTGCCCCTAGTGTTCCCCTTTACAGGCTGTGTGCCCCTGTGTCCCCTTTACAGTCTGTGTGTCCCTGGGTCCCCTTCCCAGTCTGTGTGCCGCTAGTGTCCCCTTTACAGGCTGTGCGTGCCCCTAGTGTCCCCTTTACAGTCTGTGTGCCCCTGTGTCCCATTTACAGGCTGTGCGTGCCCCTAGTGTTCCCATTTACAGGCTGTGCGTGCCCCTGTGTCCCCTTTACAGGCTGTGTGCCCCTGTGTCCCCTTCACAGTCTGTGTGTCCCTGTTGTCCCCTTCACAGTCTGTGTGCCCCTAGTGTCCCTTTTACAGGCTGTTGCCCCTAGTGTCCCTTTTACAGGCTGTGTGCCCCTGTGTCCCCTTTACAGTCTGTGTGCCCCCTTTACAGGCTGTGTGCCCCTGTGTCCCCTTTACAGTGTGTGTGTCCCTTTGTCCCCTTTACAGTGTGTGTCCTTTTACAGCCTGTGTGCCCCTGTGTCCCCTTTACAGTCTGTGTGTCCCTGTGTCCCATTTACAGTCTGTGTGTCCCTGTGTCCCATTTACAGGCTGTGTGCCCTTGTGTTCCCCTTTACAGGCTGTGTGCCCCTGTGTCCCCTTTACAGTCTGTGTGCCCCTGTGTCCCCTTTACAGGCTGTGCGTGCCCCTAGTGTTCCCTTTACAGGCTGTGCGTGCCCCTAGTGTCCCCTTTACAGGCTGTGCGTGCCCCTAGTGTTCCCTTTACAGTCTGTGTGTGCCCCTAGTGTTCCCTTTACAGTCTGTGTGCCCCTAGTGTTCCCTTTACAGGCTGTGTGTGCCCCTGTGTCCCCTTTACAGGCTGTGTGTGCCCCTGTGTCCCCTTTACAGGCTGTGTGCCCTGTGTCCCCTTTACAGTCTGTGTGTGCCCCTGTGTTCCCCTTTACAGGCTGTGTGCCCCTGTGTCCCCTTTACAGGCTGTGTGTCCCCTTTACAGGCTGTGTGCCCCTAGTGTCCCCTTTATAGGCTGTGTGCCCCTGTGTCCCTTTTACAGTCTGTGTGTCCCCTTTACAGGCTGTGTGCCCCTGTGTCCCCTTTACAGTCTGTGTGTCCCATTTACAGGCTGTGTGCCCCTAGTGTCCCTTTTACAGGCTGTGTGCCCCTAGTGTCCCTTTTACAGGCTGTGTGCCCCTGTGTCCCCTTTACAGTGTGTGTGTCCCTGTGTCCCATTTACAGTGTGTGTGTCCTTTTACAGCCTGTGTGCCCCTGTGTCCCCTTTACAGTCTATGTGTCCCTGTGTCCCATTTACAGTCTGTGTGCCCCTGTGTCCCATTTACAGGCTGTGCGTGCCCCTAGTGTTCCCCTTTACAGTCTGTGTGTCCCAGTGTCCCCTTTACAGGCTGTGCGTGCCTGTGTCCCCTTTACAGGCTGTGTGTGCCCCTAGTGTTCCCTTTACAGTCTGTGTGCCCCTGTGTCCCATTTACAGGCTGTGCGTGCCCCTGTGTCCCCTTTACAGTCTGTGTGCCCCTGTGTCCCCTTCACAGTCTGTGTGTCCCTGTGTCCCCTTCACAGTCTGTGTGCCCGTGTGTCCCCTTCACAGTCTGTGTGCCCCTGTGTCCCCTTCACAGTCTGTGTGCCGCTAGTGTCCCCTTTACAGGCTGTGTGTGCCCCTGTGTCTGTGTGCCCCTGTGTCCCCTCAGGTTTTGAGCACGTATTATTTTTCCCTAAGCTATGATTCCTTAGCTATCCCTCTCCTGACTGTGAGCTCCTCGTATCTCTAATCATTGTTTGTGAGCTCCTAACGCCAACTCCCCGGTCCGTAAGCCCCTGGTGTCTCCGCCCCAGCTTGGAGACCTCAATACCCACCTTGCTGTATTCCCCCTCCGCATGCTGAGACCTCCCTTTTCCTCCCAGCCCAGACTGTGTGTCCGTCACTACCCCCCAGCCGGCGTCGCTGCTCCGGAGCCCGTCCCTCACTGCGCCCCTTGTGGGGTCCCCTGTTGCAGTGCAGTCCTAGCGGTTGGAGGAGCGCACAGACAGACACAAGTAGTTTAGTTACATTGTTGGTGAGTTTGCTACAACTCCCAGTGCCTGGCCTCTGCCTGTGCCGGATTGTTGTTACTACTGCTGCTGCTCCCTGCAAGCTGGGATCCCCCGCTTTACTCCTGGACTGCTTGTGAATTGCAGACCCCAGACTGCCCTCCTCACCACAAGGCGCAGGGCATGAGTTAACCAGAGATGGACACAAAACATTTCCTGCCACTGGGTGAGTGTTTCACGATTTGGATTCCTGCGTATGCAACACGAATGGGGTCTGCTGTGCATGAGGCGTACTGAGGTGATGTAACCCCCTGGGAGCTCTGCTAGTGAAGGGTTAATAGGCATTTGCTGCTGTAACGCGTTATTAGTGTGCTTTTTGCGTGGGCCAAACCAGATCTTGTGCACTGAAGGGGTTAAGTGGAGATTGGCTAGGTATTGGTTAACCTCTTCAGCTGCTGCCTATATTGTCAATAGATTTACCTAGTGTCTATTCCCATTAACTCTTTGTTGTATATGCACCCTATCAAATGGTTTGTGTAGTTTTTATCAGTCAGCAACTAAGCATGGATAATGCAGGCTTTAATATAAAACCAAGTAGTGCAAAAACATAAATAAAATAAAAACCTAAGTTGTTTTAGTGACAGTTCTCAAGTGCAAGTTAATACTGTTAGATCCTGTGCTTTGTAATGACACTGGCATGGGATGTCTGGCAAGCCAATAAAGTGGAGGGGGGGCTGGGGATATTACTTCCTTCATCTCTATAATCCTATTGTGGGTCTGGAGAAGAGATCTAATGGTGGTGTTTAATTGGGGAAGGGTGCAGAGGTTGGAAACAATGCACTTATCTTATGCTATCCATAAAAGCACATTCAGATGTCACAGTTATTGCACAGGGCTGTTAATGTGGGGGATTAACTCTTCCACATCCATTTGACATTAGCAGAATTGCTTTGCTGTGAAGAATAGCGTGAATGTCTATCTATCTATATCTATATCTATATATATATATATATATATATATATATATATATATATATATATATATATATATATATATATATATATACTGTAAAACACACACTCAACTTTGTGTACTAAACATATACACAGGGCAGGACATTTCCACTAGTCTCAGACTAGAAGAAACGGCATTGGACAAGTTAGAAATTTAACTTTTGGCAATATTGTTTTTTTTTTTATTATCCATAAACTTTTCCAAAACAAAAAACTGTTTTGCTCCTAAACTTGAAAATATGTCAGCCCCTGTAAATAACCACAAAGGCCATGGACTGGGGTTGCATACTCCTATTTAATCCAGAACCCATTCAAAATGTAGTTGTTAAAAACTAAGAAACCAATATAATATTATGTTTTTATCTATGCTATTGACTATTTACCCCTTAAACCTCACATTTACTTGGCAGGTATTGTTTAAAACTAAGCTAATATGAAGCTTATCTTTCATATACAGCTACTGATTGTATAAAAAACAACTCTTCTTGGCACATACACCATATAGGTTGGTATTATAGTGAATGAAAAGGTCTGTGCCACTAGGGTGACTGGCACTATGGGGGAAAAAAAGTTGTTTATACTGTTTATCTGGCACTGCCCCTAAGTTTTATTAAGACCATTATGGACTTTTGGAGGTGACCTATTTGTAATCACTGCAGCCAAATCCCTCAGTGACCTGCCAATGTGGTGACTGCCGTCCTTGTTTACAAACACACAGTACCACTGCTTTTTGTTTTAGAACCTAATCCACTTTACTTATGTAAATAAATATGAAATATTTTCTTTCAGGTTAGTTTTTAACCCCTTTACTTCAGAAGACGCTCTACAATGTGTATCAATCCTGCTCAGTAAAAAGGATGCTAAATTCCTGAAAGAATTACTTAACTCTTTGTGTGCCTGTGAAGAGCCTAGACCTTTACATTTTTTCCATTTACCTTACATATGGTAGAAAATCTCTTAGGGTTTTTTAACTTCACAGATCAGTGCAGCATGTGCAGATTCAGCATTAAAAGGCCTCATGTTTGCTATTGTGATGTGTACAGGGGCCCCCAAAGAAAAGCGTGTTGCGTCCCCCCTCCCCCTGTATTTGACATGCATTTTATAGCAACACATGGCAATTCTATCCGTTACAGTAGTTAAAAGTCCAGCGTTTGTGCTGTTTTTAAATTCACCTTTTTAGATATATGTTGTAACTTTATAAACTGTTCATGAACTTTTTATGTGAAATACAAATACCAATAAAAGGTATGACAACCTGCTTGCTCTGGTACTCCTATGGTAGGTTTCTGAAAGTTTGATCATTGCCTTATTTTTTGTCAGATTTTTCATATAAAAAACTATCAAAAACCTTTATTATCACAAAAGTCTAAAAAAGGTTCAAGTCAACGTTTCAGCAGGATTTCCTTGCCCTTTTTACAAGACCAGTTTATCATGTCACCTGACTATATATATATATATATATATATATATATATATATATATATATATATATATATATATATATAATATGTGTGTGTGTGTGTGTGTGTATAAAAATGTAGATGTGGTTTCTAATCTTATATTCTTTTCTCTAGCACATATTCAAGGCTTCTGTTATACAATCACTTTGTTTTTCAGTACATATATAAAAGTCACTCTCTCTTCCTAATTACTTTTGCAGACAAACTGCTCTGGGGTAATATTATAGGCTACAGCATCTCAAGTGTATGTCATGGATAGTTACCTGAAGTCCTGGTGTTTGCATTATTTATTCCGGGTGCCTTTTGCCAAGGTTTGGTTAGTGCCAAGTGCAAATGCCATCTGATTAAGTTTGCTCGGAGTTGGCCAGAGAGCATTCTGCTTATGCATCTGAACCCACTTTAAAGGTTCTGTCACCAAGGAGAGAGATAAGCTACTTCCAGAGTTTCAATCAAACGCGTTGGGAAGCTATCAAGTTGCTTTTCTGCATCTCTGTGCCCTATTAGGCGCCGGATAAAGTATAAATAAACTATGAATGGTGTCTAATGCCACTAGGGACACTGGTATAATTGTCAGCAGCCACTTGTTGTTTTATTGACCCACTTTTATTTGTGTGGTATTTTGCTGTACTTCTGCGGCCCTCTCTGCAGCTCACTAACGTTGCAGGATATTTGTATATGCAAAGCACAGTTAGCCTCAGCTTTAAAAGGACATTAAACACTAAATAAATGTTAGATAGAATAAAGCTTTCAAAGAAAGATTAGTCTGTGAATAACATGTAGATGTATTTTTTGAAAGTTTCATTACCTGTTTAAATATTAAAAAAAGTGTAAAGTTTTAGTGTCTATAAAACAATGGGAGCTGCCATGTTGTAACTTAGGTTGCCTTTTTTTGCTGTGGCCAATTAGAGACAGTTATAAATAAGTCACTAGAGTGTGCAGCCAATGACTGTGCGGAATATAACAGTGTTCTGCACTTCCATTTCTAACTGGGAGTAGAAAAGCTCACAATTTCAGAATGGAATGACAGAAAAAAAGGGGACACAATAAATAAGGATTTATATATATTTATCATTTTATATTACCATCTCAAAGTGTTTAATGTTTCTTTAAATAACGTGAAGAGATATTTTAGAAATGAAAGTATATTCATGGAGCACACTCGGTTTAGGTGGTAGAGAATTACGTGTATAGGAATTTGGTTATGTGGTTGCCATGATCGTGAACTAAACTAAGCAGCAGGCATTAGATGTACGCACTTAGTGGCTGTTTTTATATTTTAAATAAACTTGTAACTTATGTTATGGGATTTATTTCATTCATGCCACTTTTTTGGGACATCTACATTTCTGAGTTGATAAATTCATAGAATACATCTAAAGTAGAGATCATATTAGCAAATTACAATGATAAAATAATGCAGAGATTTTGTATTATCAGCTGTGCACAAGAAAAATAATTATTCTCTTTTCTTTATCTTTGTATTAGTATTTTTTTGGTAGGATTTTAAAGAGAAAACGTGAAGCTTCACCTGCATTTACTTCTTAATCACAATCATCAGTTAATGATGAACAGCTGCAACTGGCAAACTTATTTAGCAAACCCTTTGCCATTAAAGGGAGAGTCTAGTCAAAATTAAACCTTCATGATTCCAATTTACTTTTATCATCAAGTTTGCTTTGTTGTCTTGGTATTCTTTGTTGAAAGCTAAACCTAAGTAGGCTCATGCTAATGTCTAAGCCCTTGAAGGCTGCCTCTTATCTCAGTGCATTTCAACCTGTTTTTTTTACAGCTAGACATGTGTCTTATAAAGATAACATTGTGCTCACTCACATGGAGTTACCTAGGAGTCAGCACTAATTGGTTAAAATGCATGTCTTTCAAAAGAACTGAGATAAGGGGGCAGTCTGCAGAGGCTTAGATACAAGGTAATCACAGAGGTAAAAGTGTATTAATAGAACTGAGATAAGGAGGCAGTCTGCAGAGGCTTAGATACAAGGTAATCACAGAGGTAAACGTGTATTAATATAACTGAGATAAGAGGGCAGTCTGCAGAGGCTTAGATACAAGGTAATCACAGAGGTAAAAGTGTATTAATATAACTGAGATAAGGGGGCAGTCTGCAGAGGCTTAGATACAAGGTAATCACAGAGGTAAACGTGTATTAATATAAGTGAGATAAGGGGGCAGTCTGCAGAGGCTTAGATACAAGGTAATCACAGAGGTAAAAGTATATTAATATAACTGAGATAAGGGGCAGTCTGCAGAGGCTTAGATACAAGGTAATCACAGAGGTAAAAGTATGCTATGTAACTGTGTTGGTTATGCAAAACTAGGGAATGTGCAATAAAGGAATTATCTATCTTTTTAAGTAATAACGCTTCTGTAGTAGACTGTTCCTTTAAGGACACATTTTGTATATGATAGGAGCTTATACAATCTGATGTTTGTTTTGGTACTTTCCTTTACAATATATAAGTCACTGAGCAACCAATCTCCAACAAGTTTGAAACCATGGTGAAGGCAGTTATTATATTATCGTTATTGTATGCCAAATGAATGCAGTCTGTTTATAAGATTCTGAAAACATATAGCTAAACAATGTGAAATAAATAAGGCCGGACTATGAGATGGGTTATCCCAGCATTTTCCTTAACACCTGTTGGCCTATTTGAAGCCAAAACGAGCAAAGCAAATCTCAAAATGTGAAGTGTTTGAGATATATATATAAATAACCATTCACAGATCTATTACATTGTATTGGGTTGATAGCAATATTGTTAAGATACACCTATGTACATAGTTTTTATAGTTTTTTTACTTAATCATTTCTTTGTGCTACTGCGCTGCTCTATAAGTGTTGGATCTAATATTACATGCATATAGGTATTTTTGCTCAGATGTAATAAGGATTGAGATGTGTTTGACATTACATATATTCAGCGCAGCTGGACTATTGAAATGATAAGTTACACTAGCATTGGCGCACGGACCGGGTGTTGTATATACGTTGCCATGGCGATCTCGGCACTACGGTTTCACGTGGCACACAGTCTAGCGCGCCTTGATGACGTCAGACGCCGACTTCTTTCACAGAGATTGGGCGGCATGCTGTGTATACCAGGGGTATTTAGATGGAGGATTTAGGTAAGTTAGTTAGGAAGTTTTAATATTTCATCTTTGCTACATTTGATAAAGGTACAGGAATGTACCGAAACGTCATGTAAATGTAACTTTTTTCTATGGATTAATAAATGAACTTTTTCACAAGACCAGTGAGTGCCTATGTTTTTGGAAAAAAAAAAAAATATATATATATATACATACTGGTCTTAACAGAGGTGATAAGATACTGCCAAACAAGTGTTGCTAATTAAAAAACATTTACTAGCAAACTGACATTGTCTCTTTCTCTTGTCTTGTTTCTGTCTGTCTAGCTACAATATTCAACTAGTAAGTATGTATGTGGTAAACCTGGTTTCAGGAAGGGGATTGGCACAATTCATGTTACTGCTGATACATATATTGTTCTGTTTGTCATGGACAATATTATGTCTTGGTAATATTATTGAATAGATATCATTTTCTGGTTATTGGAACAGTATATACACCTGTGCCCAGTCACTGATGTACCTCTCTATATTAGCATGGGAGTAATAGATCCTTTTATCTTAGACACATGAATGCAAATTAAGATTCTAAGGTCTGAGTTCACTGCAGATTCAGCCACCCTCAACAGCACTTAACCCCTTCTGTGCTGCTAATAAATAATCAGGATACATTCAGCACAAGTTGAAGCTGCTCATTTTTTCATCTCACAATTTGGTCACAATTCTTCCACAACTCATGTTTGGTCTAATACTTAGTTTAACTCCTTTTATCGTGATAAACTGACTCTTTGGTGCTAGATTCTTTTAAAAAATGATTATTATTTTTTTAGTAATAATTTTCCTCATTGTATCGTTTTTTTTTTTTTTTTATTATTTCACTCTGTTTCCATAAATCCTAGAAACTATGTAAAATGAATTGAAACATAAGCTAAAATAAGAAGTTTTACTTCTGTCTAATAGAGAAAATGCTGAATGTAAGTTCATGTGTGAAGTCTGTCCCAAGCAGATGAAGTTCATTCTCTGTTTTTTTCCCAATGTGTTTTTGTCTAATTTTCCTGTTTGTATAAAATTTCCAGGATTATCCCAGTTTACAACTCTCTCCCTGTAATCCTTTGTGCCATAAAAATTGCCCTTTGACCCTCCTTGACTAAAGAAACTACACAGATTTATTCCATTTCCTCAGTAAAGCAAAACAGCCCATGTCAATTATTAGTCACCAGCGTACTTGCTGCCATATTGTTGCCATTTGATGGGCCTGTGTAGGCCACGTAACCACGAACTTGCTGAGTAGACGGTACCACTGATTTGTGGGTCCATTAGTGGCGTATAAGCCTCATTTATATCTGACATGATTATTGTTATTAGTCATCAATTATTTATAATGTCCCATCATTTTGCACTTTGGTGTACAGAGTTACATTACATTCATGAAACACTTTGATATTTTAATATTAAAGCTTAAAGGGATATGAAACCCAAACACTTACTATAAAAAGATTGCATACAATTTTTAACAACTTTTCCAATTTAACTCTGTCAAATTTGCTTCATTATTTTGGTATCCTGTATTGAAGAAGTATCAATGCATTAATGGGAGCTAGCTGAATACATAGGTTAAAGGGACACTCAGGTCAAATAAAATTTTCATGATTCAGATACAGCGTGTAATTTTCTACAACTTTCCAATTTACTTCCATTAAAATAAAATGTGCACAGTCTTTTTATATTTACACTTTTTGAGTCACCAGATCCTACTGAGCATGTGCAAGAATTCACAGACTATACGTATATGCATTAGTGATTGGCTGATTGCTGTCACATGGTACGTGTATGCATTTGTGATTGGCTGATTGCTATCACATGGTACAGGGGGAGTGGAAATATACATAACTTTAACATGTGTTAGAAAAAAAATCTACTACTCATTTGAAATTCAGAGTAAATGCTATTGCATTGTCTTGTTATCTTGCATTTGTTGATTATGCAAATCTACTGTGTTTACTGGTCATTTAAGCCTATTATTAGAAACATAATATGTGCACCACCAATCAGCAGCTAGCTCCAAGTTATGCATTGCTGCTGAGCCTACCTAGGTATGCTTTTCAACAAAGATTTCCAAAAGAACATAGCAAACTAGAGAATATAAGTAAATTGTAAGGTTGTTTCAAATTGCATGCTCTATCTGAATAATGAAAGATATATATATATATATATATATATATATATATATATATATATATATATATATATATATATATATATATATATTCCATTAAAGGGATAGGAAACCCCAAATTTGTATTTATGATTTGGATAGAACATACAATTTTTAACAACTTTCTAATTCACTTCTATTATCAAATGTGCTTCATTCTCTTGTTATCCTTTGCTGAAGGAGCAGCATTGCACTAATGGCAGCAAGATGAACACATCTAGTCAACCAATCACATGATACAAATGTGTGCAGGCACCAATCAGCAGCTAGCTCTCACTAGTGTATTGATATCAAATCATTACATTGTTTACAAGTAATTATTACAATTTACTATTTAACCCATTGCTTATCTATCTGCATGCACAGCACACAGTGTTTTTTTATCTAATCATATAAGGTATGTGGCACCGTATTGGTAGCTGGCACAATGCATTACCCATCAAAGGGAGAGTTTAACCCCTTAAGCTTTTTATGTGTACTGTGAATGCAAAACAGATCTGCTGTTTAGTGAAATCGGGGCATTTTATTTCAGCTTTCAGGATGTATCTTAGATGTTTTTTCTTCTAATGTATTTTAAAAGTTGCTTATGGAATTGATGAGAGATTATCAGATTGTAACCAAACCAGGAAGGAAAGGGTTTAGAGCGATGCTGGATATTATATAGATTGCAGTGCTTTTGTGCGATCAGGAAGAGGTGCGGTTAGTGGTTAAAGCACAGTCTTGTGACTAGAAAAAGCCACTGTTCCTGGCTGGGGAGCGGCTTTTATATTTAAAGGAGCATTGACTCTTTAAGAGTTCATTAAGTGTCAGTTTATTCTTTTTGTATCCTTCTTCTTTTTTTTATTTTATTTATTTAAAGAGGCAATAAAGTCAAAAATCAACTTTTAGGATTCAGCCAGAACATGCAGTTTTATAAAACATATATTTTATTTCTATTATTAAATTTGCTTACTATCCTTTGTTAAAGAGTAACCTTGGTAGGCTCATAGGAGTGTGCATGTGTCTTTGGAACTCTGTGGCAGCAGTTTGCAACAATGTCTCTAACATATACTACAAACACTGTTGTAAACAGAGCTGACATAGAGCACTAAAGACATGTGTGCACTCCTGAACTCCTATGACCCTACCTTGGTTTAACTCTTCAACAAAGTCTGCCAATATAACTTAGCGTATTTGATAATAATATAAGATAGATATATATATATATATATATATATATATATATATATATATATATATATATATATATATATATGCGTGTGTGTATATACATTTTATTATTGCATTCTCTAAGAATAAAATAAAAATAATAGTTTTGACTTTACTGTCCCTTTTAAAGAAATCTTTGTTGGTGTTGAGCCACAGGTTTGCATAGCCATTCCTGGGTTATCTTGCTTGTTTAATTAATTCCAGATTGTGCACATTAATCTTTCTCTGTTACAGAGAAGCATGGTATGAACCGCTTGGCTAGTCCCCAAACCATTAGCTCCTTAGCATTATCTAATATTCAGGTCTGCCCCAAGCATAAGTCCCTTACTGCAGTCACCTCTGATGGGAGGCTGTTCTGTGTGTTTAACAAACTTATTTATTTTCCCTATACTTACCTGTATGTTCTTACCTTTAGCATTAGAGTATTACATTTTATGTTTGACTTTGTTATATACCTTCCCCCTTCTTACTCCACATATCTTTTTTTTTTGTACTGTCTTAAAGGGACAGTATGCACCAATTTTCATATAACTGCATGTAATAGACACTACTATAAAGAATAATATGCACAGATACTGATATAAAAAACTTTTAAAAACGTACTTAGTAGCTCCCAGTTTGTCTCTTTTGAAAAGCTTATCTGGAATACCCACTGCAAGTGGTTCTATAGCAAAAAAAAGCAGACCCCCCCTCCCCCTTCTTCTTCATATTATTATCGGTTATTTGTAGAGCGCCAACAGATTCTGCAGCGCTAAAAACAAATGCGGAGTACAACAAAACATTTATAGGGATCATATGGGTAGAGGGCCCTGCCAAGAGTTGCACTGTTGTAGTCAGCTCTTAAGAAGGTGATCTACAAACAGCTGGACTCTTAGGCTTACATGCTGATTGGGTTCAGGGGATAGCAATGGAGGAGTGGAACTGGTATAAAGAAAGGTTAGCGTAGGTTGTAAGCGTCCCTGAACAGTAGAGTCTTTAGGGAGCACTTGAAGCTTTCAAAACTAGGGGAGAATCTTGTGGAGCGAGGCAGAGAGTTCCACAAGATGGGAGCCAGTCTGGAGAAGTCCTGTAAACGGGAGTGTGAGGAGGTGACAAGAGAGGAGGAGAGTAGGAGGTCATGAGCAGAGCGAAGGGGATGGGAGGGAGAGTATCTGGAGACAAGGTCTGAGATATAGGGGGGAGCAGTGCAGTTGAGGGCGTTGTATGTCAGAATGAGAATTTTGTGTTTGATCCTAGAGGCAAGAGGAAGCCAGTGAATGGATTGGCAGAGAGGTGCAGCAGATGAAGAGCGACTTGTAAGGAAGATGAGTCTGGCAGAGGCATTCATTAAGGACTGTAAAGGAGCTAGGCGGTAGGTGGGGAGACCAGAGAGGACAGAGTTGCAGTAATCGAGGCGGGAGAGGATGAGAGAGTAGATTCAAGTTTTAGTTGTGTCTTGTGTAAGGAAGTGTCTGATTTTAGAGATGTTTTTAAGGTGGAAGCGGCAGGCTTTAGCCAAGGACTAAATGTGAGGAGTGAAAGAAAGATCTTAGTCAAATGTGACCCGGAGACATCGGGCATGCGGGGTAGGGGTAATGATGGAGTTGTCAACAGTTATAGAGAGATTGGGGGTGGAGATTTTGCAAGAAGGGGGAAAATAAGGAGCTCAGTTTTGGAGAGATTTAGCTTGAGGTAGTGAGAAAACATCCAGGAAGAGATATGAGAAAGGCAGTTAGTGACACGGGTTAGCAAGGAAGGAGATAGGTCTGATGCAGAGAAGTAGATTTGGGTGTCGTTGGCATACAAATGATATTGGAAACCGTGGGACTTAATTAGGGAACCTAATGATGACGTGTAGATTGAGAAGAGAAGGGGACCGAGAACAGAGCCTTGCAGTACCCAGACAGAAAGTGGGGACGGGGCAGAGGAGGCCCCAGAGAAATGCATATGAAAAGACCCTTTACACAAACGGAAGCAAGTTGGAGTAGGTATACGTCTGTATTCTCCTAAAACTTTGGGGCTTGGTTAGGAGTCTGAAAATCAGTGCAATGTTATTTAAAAATAAGCAAAACTATACATTTAAAAAAAACCTGTATGGGCTATATAAATGGATCATCTACAAAACATTTATGCAAAAAAAATCTAGTGTATAATGTCCCTTTAAGTACCTACACAAGTCATAAGTCGTATATATGCAAATTCTACCATTTTAAAACAAATACATATATATGTCATCCCCTGGCCCTGTTTATTTAACTCATGCAAAGGTATATCCCCTATTTATGCACAGTACATTGCTGCTCATGAGTGGACTGTTACTATCTATCTGTTTGTGTCACGTTTCAAAGAATACACGTGTATGTTGTTTTTTGTTGGTCCTACAAATTAACATAGTGTAAGAGATCAGACCCAAAATACAGCGTAATAAAGATATTTAGGGGGCAAACAGGAGTGAAGCAGATTGGTCATAGCTTGCAGCAGAAGTGAGAATATAAAGGTAGGTCAGGATGCAGCAAATAGTATTTTATATAACAGAGCACAGACTAAATTCATGTTCCTAGAGCAGTGTAAAGTTTATTATAGATATTTAGCAATTTGCTTAATCAACACAATGTCAAAATTAAAGGAACTCTCAGGTCAAAATTAACCTTTTTATGATTCAGATAGAACAGCAATTTTAAACAACTTTCCAATTTCCTTCCATAAACAAAATGTGTACATTATTTTTATATTTAAACTTTTTTAGTCACCAGCTCCTACTGAGCATGTGCAAGAATTCACAGAATATACAAATAATCATTTGTGATTGGCTAATAGCGGTCACATGACTCAGGGGAAATAGACAACTGAAATTTGTGAGAAAAAAATCTACTCATTTGAAGTTCAAATAAAGTGCTATTGTATTAACTTCTTGTTATACATTTTGTTAGTTATGCAAGTGAGATGCGGGAATCCAGACGTGGACCCGTTGCTCAGTGTGCCTAGAGGGATATGGCTGCACCTCACTGACGAGGCCCACAATAGGCCGAAACGTACGTCTGGGGTTTTGCCGTTTCTCTCGTTCAGAGACGGATTGCCTGGTATTTCGGGGCTGGACTGTACTGTTTAGTCAGGATCAGACTGATATGCTTCAGGAAAGTTCTTCTCTGTGAAAGGCACATGTTGAGCAAAAAAAGGCTGCTTGTAGGATGGTAACTAGCCACAGAACAAGCTATTATGCTATTGTTCGTTCCCAGGTTGAGCACTTCTCTCTTCTTCTTTTTTTTTTTTTTAAATTTAGAGAAAGAAAAAGACCCTTCTGAAAAGATAAATATAGATAGATAGATATAGTTATTTTTTCTTTAATTTAATGTATATTACAAATTATTTTTAGCAAATACATGTTTATAATTGAGTAAAAAAAAACACAAGAGGAATGTTTAGAAAACTTCTGTTTGTTTTGAAGAGCTTCACTTTCTTATAATATTTTGAAAGCAAGAAATGCCAAATACACATTGTTTGTGTAAAATGTGCTCTGAAAATGACTTTGTAACTTGCTACTTTTGGTTCAGTAGTGTTGCTTTTTAATGTGAGATTGGTACATTGTTAATGTCAGGGTTGTCCACATGTTTTTATTTTGAGGATCAGTCATTAAATGTGGTATAGGCCGGTGGCCACATACTGCATCACAATAAAATGAGATTATAAGGTAAAAGTACGTAGGAGATCAGTTACTATTCATAAATGTAACTAAAATGTAACTTAGGGCTCGCGCGGTAACAAATGGAATAAGGGCTTTAGTGTGTTCTCAATGTTCCAATTTACTTGCTGGAGTGAATTTAATTATTTGCTAACAACTTTACTTTTATTTTGTTATTTCCTTCAGAAACTGCCATCTACATTGAAAATATGGATAACAAACATATTCTCTGTTAAAAAAACTTTGTAAACAAGAGACAATAGCATTAATTAATCTCCCAGTGGGGGAGGGGGTAGAAGAGGGACAGAGATTACTGTATCTGAAATAATGGTTGTGACCATCCATAACACTAGCATTTCAATTCCCAACTATTGATAAAGATAGCATTTGCCAGGCTGCTTTACCGTCAGGCTTAGTCCATTTTTGTAGGCATTGTCATAGCAACAAGTGATGGGTTTAATGTATAAAAATGGCCATCTCAAATACAAAAAAACTTTCTTATTGAGTTCAAGGCTATTCTCTTGGATTCACGGCAGATATTATTTAATAGGCAGCATATGATTGGCTGAATTTGCCACACCCTTTAAAATTGTTAAGAAGGTTATTAGGGACCATGATATCCCCCCCCCCCAAAAAAAAAAAACTCAACATACTTTTTATTAAACTCCACCAACCATTTTCCTTATTTGGAGGGGCCAATCTGTGCTTTAGTCTACAGACAAAAAGGCTAGACATTTCTATTATGTTAGTGCATTGTTTTGCAGTTTTTATTTGTTAAAGAAAGTTAAGTGCATGTAGCAGGGTTAGCCTTGAAAAGTCAGCAGGTTGCATTTAACGTTCTGAGACTTTGAAAATCCTCAATTTTTAGAGCTAAATGAAATGGGAAGAGATCAAAATAAATATTGAAAATATATTGCAACGTTGTTACATTATGCATAAATATTTTATGTACAAAATCAAGGCGCTAACTGTCCTTTTTAATTAAAGGGACAGTCTACACCAGAATTATTATTGTTTTAAAAGATACATAATCCCTTTGTTCCCCAGTTTTGCATAACCAACACAGTTATATTAATACACTTTTTCCCTCTGCATGCCCTATCTGAATCATGATTATTTTGACTAGACTGTCCCTTTAAGTAAAATATTTAAGCCCTGGTCAGAAGCTATTTGCCTTATTAAACTAATGCAGTTTATAACAATGGTGTTTGTTGTGGGATACAAACACTGCCACTTCCTGTACAAATACATTTCAGTGCTACCATTATTTACAGTGATCACATAAAATTGTCTGTAATGTTTGCAGACTGACAGATGCCTGCGTTCTGTCTGCCAGATAAGCTGTTTCTTTCATAACTAAATTGCAGGACATTTAAATACAGTAGAGTTGCATAATCAACACCTGTATTATAAAAAGACAATGCAGTAACTGAATTTTACAACATACTTCTATTTTCACTGCCCCTGTGTCATGTGACAGCCATCAGCCAATAACAAATGCATGTATGTAGTTACTGTGAATTTATGGATAGATATTTGGTGCTAGAGGGTGCTGTAGAGAAATGGTTTCATATGATTTTTGCTTGTTTGGGTTGTGTTACCTCTAGCATAAGAAATACAAAGTGTATATCGCTGAACTGCGCAGATTTTATACCCTATTAAGGGCCACATAACGAGTGTCGCATTAACAGTTACTCGCAAGCTATAAGGGGTTTATCACGGGTGTTTGTGCATCAGGTTTACCGCTAGTATTAAAAGATGAAAGTGAACGCGTTAGCACAATCGCGATTTATGCTAGCATAATTACCGTTGGTTAACTGTTTTGCAAAAATACTGTTCCGATCAGCCAATAGAATGCGAGCTCAATCTGATTGGCTGATTGGATCAGCCAATCGGATTGAACTTGAATCTGATTGGCTGATTCAATCAGCCAATCAGATTTTTTTAACTTAATTCCGATTGGCTGATAGAATCCTATCAGCCAATCGGAATTCGGCGGACGCCATCTTGGATGACGTCATTTAAAGGTACCTCATTCCAAGTTCAGCAGTCGGCCGGGATGGATGCTCCGCGGCGGCGGAGCGAAGAAAGAAGATTGAAGATGCCGCCGGAAGAATGAAGACTTTGCTGCCGCTTGGAGGAAGACGTCGCCGGAGGAAGAATTCTTCTTTGCCGCTTGGAGGATGACATCGCCGGAGGAAGAATTCTTCTTTGCCGCTTGGAGGAAGACATCGCCAGGATCGGATCAGGAGTTCGGCCCGGTGTGGTGAAGACAAGGTAGGGAGATCTTCAGGGGGGTAGTGTTAGGCTTTTTTAAGGGGGGTTTGGGTGGGTTTAGAATAGGGGTATGTGGGTGGTGGGTTGTAATGGGGGGGGTATTGTATTTGTTGTATGCAAAAGAGCTGAATTCTTTGGGGCATGCCCCACAAAAGGCCCTTTTAAGGGCTGGTAAGGTAAAGAGCTTTGAAATTTGTTGAATTTAGAATAGGGCAGGGAATTTTTTTTATTTTGGGGGTTTATTATTTTATTAGGGGGCTTAGAATAGGTGTAATTAGCTTAAATATCTTGTAATCTTTTTTTTATTTTTTGTAATTTAGTGTTTGTTTTTTTTTGTAATTTAGTTTAGTTAATTTAATTGTATTTTTAGATAGATGTTTGTAGTTTATTAAATTTATTGATAGTGTAGGTGTATTTGTAACTTAGGTTAGGATTTATTTTACAGGTAATTGGGTAATTATTTTAACTAGGTAGATATTAAATAGTTAATAACTATTTAATATCTATTATACCTAGTTAAAATAATTAACAATTTACCTGTAAAATAAATATTAACCCTAACATAGCTACAATGTAATTATTAATTATATTGTAGCTATCTTAGGGTTTATTTTATAGGTAAGTATTTAGATTTAAATAGGAATATTTTAGTTTATAAATGAATTAGATTAATTTAATATAAATTTAGTTAGGGTTAGATAGAGTTAATATAGTTAATATAAATACTATAGTAACTATATTAACTATATTAACCCTAATATAATTAGGGTTAATATAGTTAATATATATAATGTAATACCTATATTAACTATAATATACTTAGGGTTAATATAGATAATATAGCTGGCGGCGGGGTAGGTAGATTAAATTAGGGGTTAATCATTTTAATAGAGATGGCGGCGGTGTAAGGGGCTTACATTAGGGGTTAATAATTTTAATATAGATGGCGGCGGTGTTAGGGGCTCACTTTAGGGGGTTATAGATATAATATAGCTGGCGGCGGGGTACGGGAGCGGCGGTTTAGGGGTTAATAACTTTATTAGGTTGCGGCGGGGTAAAGGAGCGGCGGTTTAGGGGTTAATAGCTTTTTTATTGTTAGGCTAGTGAGGGGGGATAGCGGATAGAGGGTTAGACAGTGCGGGCTATGTTAGGGAGGCGTGTTAGACAGTGCGGGCTATGTTAGGGAGGCGTGTTAGACAGTGCGGGTGTTTTAAGCTTTAGTCAGGTTTTATAGGCGCCGGCAGTTTCTAACGTGCCGTAAGTCACTGGCGACGCCAGAAATTTGTACTTACGCAGATTTCTGGACATCGCTGGTTTGTGAGACTTACGGCATGTTAGCATCTGACGGCGACCTATATGGGATGGCTCGAGTTGCGAGCTGAAACTGCGGGCGACGCCGGTTCCCTCGCTTGCGCCGCAAACTGCGATCGATATCGGATCGCGCCCCAAGTGTGTTTCTGATAGACTTGTACAGCACTGAATAATTTGTTTGGGACAAATAATTTGGAACAAATATTCTGAAAAATTAGTTTTTCTGAATATTCGTGTGCTGCACTATTCAGTATTCAGTTTGTTTAATTGTTAATACTGAATATTCGTTAAAATTCATATTTGTTTTCACTCCTTTTGATACATACCTGTAGCGCACCGGGGAGCCACGCTAATACTCTTCTTCACAGACACCAGGAAAAATGATCCGTCTCACTAATGTACCCATAGCGCTGGGGAGTTGTGCTAATAAGAGAATAAGCGTGGCTCTACAGTACACTACAGGTACATTAGCGTGGAGGATCCCTTCTCCTTAAGCGCAGGTAGGGAAGGGGGCCACTAATCAGACCCAGGACCTAATTCTCCTATCAGCACGGCTCTCTACTCTGTGTAGGAGGGTGGATTAGTGCGCCCCTTAACCTGCACTAAAGGAGAAGAGATCTGAGACGCTAGTGCACCTGTAGTGTGATAGGGAGCCTCTCTAATAGGAGGATAAGTGTGGCCCTAGAGTCTATGAAGTAGAAGAGGATTAGCATAGCTCCCCAGTTCGCTACAGGTAAGTAATACACCTAATTTATAGAATAACAAATCTATTCATGAATTATATTCGTTATTCTTTAAATTAGTGCATTCATTCCGAGATTTGTTCAGTTAAAACGAATATCGGAATTTGTACTAAAACATGAGTGTTGCTGGATATTTTTTGATACTGAAGTATCCTTTGCTTACTCACTGGCTGATAAGAACCACTCTCTCAGCTGTAATGGTTAAAAGTGAAAAACCTCCACAGAAAAATATGTTTACTCAGTGGAGGCACATCTAGTCTTTTAAACAGTATTATATTTAAAAAAAAATACTCTGTCATGCAGGAAGCTAAGTGCATATCATTTATCAACATTGGTTTTATACAGCACAATACCAGCTTCCAAGTATTTTTTTTATGTTTGGCTTTTCCAGTGGTTTACAAAAGGCACATTTTATTCTCTGCAATGTTAAAGTAACCTTCATATCCAGCAACACAAAAGAAGCATTTGATATTCTCCAGGAACATTGTGCATAAATGCAATCTATGCATTTCGATCCCATAGCAAACACGTTGCTGTAAGTAGACAGACGTCCTTGCAACTGAGTCACATAGCGCTCATACCCTGCCTTATACATGAAGCATCCATTTAGCAAGATGCAGGTACAAGCAATATTTATCTTTATGTAGTCATAATCTGTTCATTTAAATAAAAGAAATTCTTAAAAGCACGCCAACATAGCAAGTGCTGAAAAAGTTTTAAAAATAGCAAATCAACCCTGGGGCTTAACAGTATGTGAAAGTTTAGTGTAAAAAAAACATTTAACTGTTATTTATTAAAGGGACAGTCAACACCAGAATTTTTGTTGTTTAAAAAGAAAGATAATCCCTTTATTACCCATTCCCCAGTTTTGCATAGCCAACACTGTTATATTAATACACTTTTTACCTCTGTGATTACCTTGTATCTAAGCTTCTGTAGACTGCCCCCTTATTTCAGTTCTTTTGACAGACCTGCATTTTAGCCAATCAGTGCTCACTCCAGGGTAACTTCACGTGCTTGAGCTCAATGTTATCTATATGAAACACACAAACTAATGCCCTCTAGTGGTCAAAATGCATTTAGATTAGAGGCAGTCTTCAAGGTCTAAGAAATGAGCATATGAACCTCATAGAATTAGCTTTCAACTAAGAATACCAAGAGAACAAAGCAAAATTGGTGATAAAAGTAAGTTGGTAAGTTGTTTAAAATTACATTCCCTATTTAAATCATGAAAGTTTTTTTTGGACTTGACTGTCCCTTTAATGTTTTTGAAGCTATGCAAAGCACAAAGTAATTGCATAATTGAGCATACATTGATTTAATGATAATTTGTGTAGCAACAATTTTAATAATGTTATATTTTCTAAAAAGGATTAATGAGACCGTCTAGTCAAAATTAAACTTTCATGATTCAGACAGGGCATGTTATTTTAAACAACTTTCTAATTTACTTTCATCATCAAATTTGCTTTGTTCTATTGGTATTCTTTGTTGAAAGCTAAACCTAGGTAGGCTCATATGCTAATTTCTAAGCCCTTGAAGGCTGCCTATTATCTCATTCTTATGCACAGCTAGACAACACTAGTTCATGTGTGCCATATAGATAACATTGTGCTCACTTGCGTGTAGTTACATAGTCAGTGTTTGGCTAAGATGCAAGTCTGTCAAAAGAACTGAAATAAGGGGGCAGTCTGCAGAGGCTTAGATACAAGGTAATCACAGAGGTAAAAAGTATATTAATATAACTGAGATAAGGGGCAGTCTGCAGAGGCTTAGATACAAGGTAATCACATAGGTAAAAAGTATATTAATATAACTGAGATAAGGGGCAGTCTGCAGAGGCTTAGATACAAGGTAATCACAGAGGTAAAAGTTTATTCATATGACAATGTTGTTTATGCAAAACTGGGGAATGGGTAATAAAGGGATTATCTATCTTTTTAAAAAATAACAATTCTAAAGTAGACTGTCCCTTTAAGGTGGTCTGCAACAAAAGCCTGGGCTTTGCCTATTAAATTGGTTCTGAGGTCTGAGGAGAAGACTGTTTGTTTTTTAAATGTGTGTGTATATTTACATCTTTTATTACATTTGCTTCATTCTTCAGACATCCTTTGTTGAAGAAATAGCAATGCACATGGATGAGCCCAACACATGAGGCATCTATGTGCAGCCACCAATCAGCAGCTACTGAGCCCATTTAGATATGATTTTCAACAAATGATATGAAGAGAATGAAGCAAATTAGATAATAGAAGTAAATTGGAAAGTTTGTTAAATGTGCATGCTCTTTTTAATCGTGAAAGAAAAAAACGTGGGTTTCTGTCCCTTAAAGCTTCTTAAAGGCACATTAAACACTTTGAGATGGTGATATAAAATGATAAATCGTATATATAGAAAAAATTCTGCAATATACTTTCATGATTTATTTTGTCCTAATTTCCTGTTATTCCATTCCGAAATTGTGAGCTTTTCAGTTCCTGTTAGAAATGGAACCACACAGCCATTGGCTGCACACTCTAGTGACCTATTTATAACTGTCCCTAATTGGCCACAGCAGAGAAGGTAACTTAAGTTACAACATGGCAGCTCCCATCGTTTTATAGACACTAAAACTTTACACTTATTTTGTCACTATCTAAACAGCTAATTAAACTTTCAAAAATACATCTACATGTTGTTCTCAGACTAATCTTTTCTTTGAATGCATCATTCTATCTAACATTTATTGAGTGTTTAATGTCCCTTTAATGTAATCAAACTAACAGATACCATCTAACTCAGCATTATGATGACTTTGGTTGTGTGTGCTGCATCTTTTTGCCTGAAACGCGTTCCAGACCTGTGGAAATGACAGATTATGTGGTGATGCTGTTGAATGATATGTTTTACAGTTCTATAAACCTGGAAAATATGTACAACTACACAAGCAACTTTATTTCCATCACACTTGTCAGCTTTCTCTGTCGCTTGCAATGCCCATGGTAAAGCAATAAACCGAGAAATGCAGTTCCTAGAATTTCACAACATCTTTTTATCAACTGTAAAAAATATTTAATCTTGAAAAAGGGACACTAAACCCATTTTTTTTTCTTTCATGATTCAGATAGAGCAACAATTTTAAGGAACTTTCTAATTTACTCCTATTATTATTTTGTCTTCGTTCTCTTGCTATCTTTATTAAAAAAGCAGGAATGTAAAGCACTGGAGCCAGTCAGTTTTAGGTTCAGCACCCAGGATAATGCTTGCTTATTGGTGGCTACATTTAGCAAACCAATAAGCAAGCATAACCTAGGTTCTGAACCAAAAATGAGCCGGCTCCTAAGGTTTACGTTTTTGATTTTTAAATAAAGATATCAAGAGAACGAAGAAAATTTGATAAAAGGAGTAAATAAGAAAGTTGCTTAAAATTGCTGCTATATCTGAATCATGAAAGAAAAAAATTTGGGTTTAGCCTCCCTTTTAAGCTTTTTCACCCCCCCCCCCCCAAAAAAAAAAAAAAAAAAAGTGTATATATTATATTCCGTGTCATTCCTCTGTTTATCAATTACATTAAACTATTGATTTGCAAGTCAAGTTGTTGTTACAAAGTTAGCAGTATAGCAAATATCAATAAAGCAGAGGCAAATAAAAGGTTATTTAAATAAATAATTTAATTAGGATACATTTTGTATAACTGTATGATATTAAATTACTAATACATTTGTATTAACTCTTGTTGCCAAAGTGTTCTGCAGAATGTTAAAGTGATGGTAAACTCTCCCCTTTATAAAAACAGATTCGGAATCCTAGTGATATTTTAGATGGCGTTTAATTAATCAATTGTAATGAAGCTGCGCTATAACTTACTTTTTAATATAAATATGAAATTCAAATACCTGCGCTCCGGCCGCCCACTTCAAAAGTCGATTTTTCTGTGAACTAATGGTTTGAATTGTTGTCCAATCAGCGCTCTAGGAACAACAAAAGTGCTATATGGGGAGAATGCTGATTGGACAACAATTAGAACCCAGAAAAAGTTACTTTTGATGTTGGCGGCCGAGCACAGAGTATTTGAATTTCATATCTATATTAAAAAGTAAGTTTATAGCGCAACTTCATTACAACTGATTAACTTAACTCGATCTAAAATATCTGTAACATTCTGGATCTGTTTTTATATAGCGGAGAGTTTACCATCGCTTTAGGGTGCAGTGTCTCTTGGGCAAAACATTTTTTTTTGCTTATGATTATTTGCATTATGTATAAGGGATATAAAGTACAAAAATAAATGTTAGAGCATTTTACTATAGCTTGCATATAATTTTGTGTTTAAAGGGACACTGAACCCAATTTTTTTCTTCCGTGATTCAGATAGAGCATAAAATTTTAAGCAACTTTCTGATTTACTCCAATTATCAAATTTTCTTTGTTCTCTTGCTATATTTAGTTGAAAAAGAAAGCCCAGTTCCTTGGACAGCACTTGTTTATTGGTGGATGAATTTATCCACCAAATAGCAAAAACAACCCAGGTTGTTTATCAAAATGGGCCGGCATCTAAACTTACATTCTTGATTTTCAAATAAAGATACCAAGAGAATGAAGAACATTTGCTAGTAGGAATAAATTATAAAGTTGCTTAAAATTGCATGCTCTATCTGAATCACAAAAGAAAAATGTTGGGTTCAGTGTCCCTTTAACGGTACCTGAAACCCAAAAAATGTATTTAATGAGTCAGACAGAGCATTCAATTGTAAACAACTTTCCAATTTACTTTGATTATCTAATTAGCTTCCTTCCCTTTGTATACTTTTTTTTTTTTAATCATACCTAGGTAGTCTCAGGATCACTACTGTGAGCTAGCTGCTGATTGGTGGCTGCACGTATATGATTGTTGGCATTGGCTCACCCAATGTATTCAACTAGCTCCCAGTAGTGCATTGCTGCTCCTTCAACAAAGGATATAATGAGAATGAAGCAAATGAAATAATAGAAGTTCATTGGAAAATAGTTTAAAATTGTATTTTCTATCTGATTCATGAAAGAAAACTGTTGGGTTTCATGTGTCTTTAACCCTTGCAAAAAAGGTTAAACACATTGTTAAAGTCAGCTCCAGATAAGCAGTGCAGTTATACGAAGTAACTGAATACATCTGGTGAGCCAATGAAAAGAGACAAATGTTTGCAACAGCCAATCACCAGCTAACATTGCGGCTGCTTGAGAACATGTACATATTCTTTTCAACAAAGAATACAACAATTACATTTGATTGTAGAAGTGAATTTAACTGACTTGCTCTATCTTAAAGGGACACTGAACCCAATTTTTTTATTTTGTGATTCAGATAGAACATGCAATTTGAAGCAACTTTCTAATTTACTCCTATTATCATTTTTTCTTTGTTCTCTTGCTATTTTTATTTGAAAAAGAAGGCATCTAAGCTATTGTTTTGGTTCAAAACACTGGACAGCATTTGTTTATTGGTGGGTGAATTTATCCACCAATCAGCATGAACAAGCCAGGTTGTTCACCAACAATGGGCCGGCATCTAAACTTACATTCTTGCATTTCAAATAAAGATACAAAGAGAATGAAGACAATTTGATAATAGGAGTCAATTAGAAAGTTGCTTAAAATTGCATGCTTTATCTGAATCACAAAAGAAAATAATTGGGTTTAGTGTCCCTTTAACCATGCAGGATTGACTTTGACTTTCCTATTCCTTTTAGTGTTGTGTCACAAAATAGTTAAAGGGACACGAAATACAGTTTTTTTTCTTTCATGATTCAGATACAGAATACAATTTTTAACAACATTCCAGTTTACTTTTATGATCTAATTTGCTTAATTCTCTTGGTATCCATTGTTGAAGATGCAGCAATGCACTACTGGGAGCTACTTTACAATTTGGATGAGGCATATATGTGCAGCCACCAATCAGCATCTCCTGAGCCTACCTATTTAATCTTTTCAACAAAGTATACCAAAAGAACAACATAAATTAGATAATAGAAGTAAATTGGAGCGTTGTTTAAAATCACAAGCCCTATCTGAATCATGAAATTTAAAAAATTGGGTTTCGTATCCCTTTAAAACATTGTGAAGCCATAATAGTTTCTCTGGTTTTGCCAAATGTTTTTCTAACCATTCCGGCAAGAGCACTGCAGCTTCTGTCTGTGTTTCACTGAACTTCTCATGCTAAAACAAGGCGTGGTCTTTTAATGACTAATAAAAATGTGAAACACTTTCCCAGACACTATATTTTTTTTTCTCTTCCAGATCCTGATCGCAGCTATTTTCCTACCCATTAGCGAGAATATTATTAACTCATTATTAACATCACATTTACTTTATAGCTCTGTCTTTGTCTTTTATTTTGCAGGCATATAATGTACAGGAACAAAACAAAGAGATTATTTGTTGTCTTTTAATTTGCTAAATAGAAGCATCTTTTGTGCTTGATTACAGAGATATTGAACCGGATTTTTTTTCTTTCATGATTCAGACAGAGCATGCAATTTTAAGCAACTTTCTAACTTACTCCTATTATTAATTTTTGGTATCTTTTGGTATCTTAATTTGAGAAAAAAAGCAGGAATGTAAGCTTAGGAGCCAGCCCATCTTTTGTTTATCACCCTGGGTAGCTCTTGCTGATTGGTTACTACATTTGAACCGCAATGTAAAGGCACTTTTCAGTGCCATTTTTTTTCTAACACCCGATGCCCGCCAACTTTAACCCCTAAAAACTGCTTTGTGCAGTTTAAAAAAAAATAACCTATATTTTTTTTAAATAAAAAAGTACAAAACACTTTATTTTGGGGACAATTGCAGCACTTTTGGAAATCAAGATCTCTGGTTCATTTTTGGAGCGCTAATTGCTACTTTGAGCTTGCGGTAGCAATAACCAGCCATTTGTAATGGCTGGTTATTTATTGCAAACCCGTAAAATGGCGAATTTGCTCATTTACAGGTGCGCAATAAATTAGCACTCCACTTTTAATCTAGCCCTTTATTGGATGATTGAATATTGAGTTTACTGTCATATAAATTGTAAATTCAGATACATTTAGCTGGTTTCATGCAAATACTCGATAATGTAAAATTTGTTTTATTTCTTTTTTTCCTGTAAATGTTATCAGTGTTTTGCTGGTTGGGTTTTAGATGTGTGATATGTTCAGGTGAGACGCTTGCCTGCTCTGCATTATAATTAACAAAATTGGTCATCAACTGGTTGTGGCAAAATGTGAGGTTGCAGGAATTTTGCCACACACTGATCTAAATACCAAATCTTTGTGACTGCCAACCCAGAGTGTATGACTGTACATAGTAGAATTAGTGTAGTGTGCTAATTACTATTGTCATCATTTGCTCCCTGTGGAAGGTATCATTCCATGTCCCAGTTAAATAGCTGACAGCTTCCATCCTGCTTAGCTTTCTTTAAAAAACAACAACAACAACCCTAGATCAAGCAGAAATACAACTGAAACAAGTGGAAACATCTAATAGCTTTTTGTAACGATACGTTTTGTGTATATCATCAACTGTCTGTCATTCTAAGATAATGAGTCTGTTGCTGGCAATAGGGTGTACGCTAAGATGCCAGGTGTTTCTAGAAATATTGTATGGAAATAAATGCTAAATATGCTGGTGAGTTATAACTACAAACTCTTTGCTCTGCCTACTGAGTTGGTGTCAGTACGGCTTCTGCTATGTGTTCAAGTAGATCTTCTGCCAGTGGTTTGTCAGACAGTTAAGTTACTTTTGTAATCAATTTGTGTTTTTTTTAATTATTATAATTTATTTGTAATCATACAAAATAACAATTGGCAGATTTAACTTCATTATACTTTGTAACAGATATATGTTTTTGCACCAATAATTATGTTACCTATCGAAAATCAAAGAGTTTCCCTATATCTTTTAGAAATGTCATCCATATTAGACATGTATTTCTTTGTAAATTATGATTTAGCTAGAAATGCTATACTTGTAAATACTGGCAGGGTACCAGTGCTAAATGTGATTAGATTAAATAAAGATACGATTAGAAACCATTGAAAGTAGAAAATGTTACTTGGAGGACAAAATAAAGAGTTTTATTAGCAATAACTGTACAAGAGTATATAGTATGTCACTATTTCGGAAAAGCCCATGTAATTCATGGATCACAGCTTCTGATCTGCTTATTATGATGGTATAGCAGCTTCCTGTATATCCTGCTAGTGGGTCCAGTTCAGCTCCCTTACGCATTTCGCAACATTTCACCTCCTTATCAGCAGGGCAGTTCTGCCACTATTAAAATTAATTGATACTGCTTGTGTCTTTGATCCCCATATATATTATAGGCATCAGAGTGTAATGATATATTTCCTCTGTATTTCATTAATGTGCACCAAAGAAAATCTCAATAAACCAATAGATCAATGAATGCATCATCACAAAGTCAAATCTGTTCTAAATCTGTGTTTCTGCCTTACTTTCTGATGTGTTAGCTACTTAAACATTGCATGTATACAATAAGCTGTGACATTTAACCAATTTAATAAGAAATCTGCCCAAAAATATATAAAGCTCTTTATAAATGTCAGTAGGAGACAGTGTCATATTTTGTTAAATCATTTATTATAAACATATAAAACAGATTAAACATTTTACAGTTAAAATATCTGTTAAAATGTGATCTGACCGTATTTAAAAATAAAGTTTATTTTCGTGTGCCTTTAAGATGTCTGCTAAGCTGGTTGGAACTATATAGTAAAAAGGTTTTTATAAGAGGTTTTATGCATTGTTAAAGGTTAATCTCTCAACATCCTAGTAACTGTAGCCAATAAAAGCTGAAACTGCACGTTATGTACAGGATAAAATGGCTTAGAACTCGAATACGCATTAGACAACACAAACGTCTGCAAGACTGCATTTAATATTTATACCTTGCTTGGCCTTCAACAAAAGTTTTGATGTCTTAATTAATTATTTGTTCTTTATCACAAATTGAAATGCAAAAGGTCTGGAATTCTATTTAGTAGCCAATGGGTTAAAAAATACAGTGTCCCTTAATGGGGCCGTAAACGCCTTGTAATAACAAAACATTTATTTTGTCTTACTATATAATAACATATCAGCCAAGTCTAAACATTGTCTATTCTTTTAAAACAAATTAACATCTTGTTTGCTGCAATTGTTTTTTGATAGCCAAACCACAGCCACCATCTTCTTTTGATGAACCAATCCAGGCCTGACATCAAGGCTAGGTAGGGTCATAATAATAGTAGTTTTGCAGAATAGCCTTGAGAAGTAATCATAGATTTGATATTTCCTTTGATGGTGACAGAATAACACGCTATCAGTGTGTAACATAGCTTTACAGAACTACTGCTGGGTATATATCTTCTGTCTGTTTTCAGTGGGTAAGGCAGGAATAACACAATATCACTGTGTAACATAGCTTTACAGTACTACTGCTGGGTATATATCTTCTGTCTGTTTTCAGTGGGTAAGATAGGAATAACACAATATCACTGTGTAACATAGCTTTACAGAACTACTGCTGGGTATATATCTTCTGTCTGTTTTCAGTGGGTAAGATAGGAATAACACAATATCACTGTGTAACATAGCTTTACAGTACTACTGCTGGGTATATATCTTCTGTCTGTTTTCAGTGGGTAAGATAGGAATAACACAATATCACTGTGTAACATAGCTTTACAGTACTACTGCTGGGTATATATCTTCTGTCTGTTTTCAGTGGGTAAGGCAGGAATAACACGCTATCACTGTGTAACATAGCTTTACAGTACTACTGCTGGGTATATATCTTCTGTCTGTTTTCAGTGGGTAAGATAGGAATAACACGCTATCACTGTGTAACATATCTTTACAGAACTACTGCTGGGTATATATCTTCTGTCTGTTTTCAGTGGGTAAGATAGGAATAACACGCTATCACTGTGTAACATAGCTTTACAGAACTACTGCTGGGTATATATCTTCTGTCTGTTTTCAGTGGGTAAGGCAGGAATAACACAATATCACTGTGTAACATAGCTTTACAGTACTACTGCTGGGTATATATCTTCTGTCTGTTTTCAGTGGGTAAGATAGGAATAACACAATATCACTGTGTAACATAGCTTTACAGAACTACTGCTGGGTATATATCTTCTGTCTGTTTTCAGTGGGTAAGATAGGAATAACACAATATCACTGTGTAACATAGCTTTACAGTACTACTGCTGGGTATATATCTTCTGTCTGTTTTCAGTGGGTAAGATAGGAATAACACAATATCACTGTGTAACATAGCTTTACAGTACTACTGCTGGGTATATATCTTCTGTCTGTTTTCAGTGGGTAAGGCAGGAATAACACGCTATCACTGTGTAACATAGCTTTACAGTACTACTGCTGGGTATATATCTTCTGTCTGTTTTCAGTGGGTAAGATAGGAATAACACGCTATCACTGTGTAACATATCTTTACAGAACTACTGCTGGGTATATATCTTCTGTCTGTTTTCAGTGGGTAAGATAGGAATAACACGCTATCACTGTGTAACATATCTTTACAGAACTACTGCTGGGTATATATCTTCTGTCTGTTTTCAGTGGGTAAGATAGGAATAACACAATATCACTGTGTAACATAGCTTTACAGTACTACTGCTGGGTATATATCTTCTGTCTGTTTTCAGTGGGTAAGATAGGAATAACACAATATCACTGTGTAACATAGCTTTACAGTACTACTGCTGGGTATATATCTTCTGTCTGTTTTCAGTGGGTAAGGCAGGAATAACACGCTATCACTGTGTAACATAGCTTTACAGTACTACTGCTGGGTATATATCTTCTGTCTGTTTTCAGTGGGTAAGATAGGAATAACACGCTATCACTGTGTAACATATCTTTACAGAACTACTGCTGGGTATATATCTTCTGTCTGTTTTCAGTGGGTAAGATAGGAATAACACGCTATCACTGTGTAACATATCTTTACAGAACTACTGCTGGGTATATATCTTCTGTCTGTTTTCAGTGGGTAAGATAGGAATAACACGCTATCACTGTGTAACATATCTTTACAGAACTACTGCTGGGTATATATCTTCTGTCTGTTTTCAGTGGGTAAGGCAGGAATAACACAATATCACTGTGTAACATAGCTTTACAGTACTACTGCTGGGTATATATCTTCTGTCTGTTTTCAGTGGGTAAGATAGGAATAACACAATATCACTGTGTAACATAGCTTTACAGAACTACTGCTGGGTATATATCTTCTGTCTGTTTTCAGTGGGTAAGATAGGAATAACACAATATCACTGTGTAACATAGCTTTACAGTACTACTGCTGGGTATATATCTTCTGTCTGTTTTCAGTGGGTAAGATAGGAATAACACAATATCACTGTGTAACATAGCTTTACAGTACTACTGCTGGGTATATATCTTCTGTCTGTTTTCAGTGGGTAAGGCAGGAATAACACGCTATCACTGTGTAACATATCTTTACAGAACTACTGCTGGGTATATATCTTCTGTCTGTTTTCAGTGGGTAAGATAGGAATAACACGCTATCACTGTGTAACATATCTTTACAGAACTACTGCTGGGTATATATCTTCTGTCTGTTTTCAGTGGGTAAGGCAGGAATAACACAATATCACTGTGTAACATAGCTTTACAGTACTACTGCTGGGTATATATCTTCTGTCTGTTTTCAGTGGGTAAGATAGGAATAACACGCTATCACTGTGTAACATAGCTTTACAGTACTACTGCTGGGTATATATCTTCTGTCTGTTTTCAGTGGGTAAGGCAGGAATAACACGCTATCACTGTGTAACATATCTTTACAGAACTACTGCTGGGTATATATCTTCTGTCTGTTTTCAGTGGGTAAGATAGGAATAACACAATATCACTGTGTAACATAGCTTTACAGTACTACTGCTGGGTATATATCTTCTGTCTGTTTTCAGTGGGTAAGGCAGGAATAACACAATATCACTGTGTAACATAGCTTTACAGTACTACTGCTGGGTATATATCTTCTGTCTGTTTTCAGTGGGTAAGATAGGAATAACACAATATCACTGTGTAACATAGCTTTACAGTACTACTGCTGGGTATATATCTTCTGTCTGTTTTCAGTGGGTAAGGCAGGAATAACACAATATCACTGTGTAACATATCTTTACAGAACTACTGCTGGGCATATATCTTCTGTCTGTTTTCAGTGGGTAAGATAGGAATAACACAATATCACTGTGTAACATAGCTTTACAGAACTACTGCTGGGTATATATCTTCTGTCTGTTTTCAGTGGGTAAGGCAGGAATAACACAATATCACTGTGTAACATAGCTTTACAGTACTACTGCTGGGTATATATTTTCTGTCTGTTTTCAGTGGGTAAGGCAGGAATAACACAATATCACTGTGTAACATATCTTTACAGAACTACTGCTGGGTATATATCTTCTGTCTGTTTTCAGTGGGTAAGATAGGAATAACACAATATCACTGTGTAACATATCTTTACAGAACTACTGCTGGGTATATATCTTCTGTCTGTTTTCAGTGGGTAAGATAGGAATAACACAATATCACTGTGTAACATATCTTTACAGAACTACTGCTGGGTATATATCTTCTGTCTGTTTTCAGTGGGTAAGGCAGGAATAACACAATATCACTGTGTAACATATCTTTACAGAACTACTGCTGGGTATATATCTTCTGTCTGTTTTCAGTGGGTAAGATAGGAATAACACAATATCACTGTGTAACATATCTTTACAGTACTACTGCTGGGTATATATCTTCTGTCTGTTTTCAGTGGGTAAGATAGGAATAACACAATATCACTGTGTAACATATCTTTACAGAACTACTGCTGGGTATATATCTTCTGTCTGTTTTCAGTGGGTAAGATAGGAATAACACAATATCACTGTGTAACATATCTTTACAGAACTACTGCTGGGTATATATCTTCTGTCTGTTTTCAGTGGGTAAGATAGGAATAACACAATATCACTGTGTAACATATCTTTACAGAACTACTGCTGGGTATATATCTTCTGTCTGTTTTCAGTGGGTAAGGCAGGAATAACACAATATCACTGTGTAACATATCTTTACAGAACTACTGCTGGGTATATATCTTCTGTCTGTTTTCAGTGGGTAAGATAGGAATAACACAATATCACTGTGTAACATATCTTTACAGTACTACTGCTGGGTATATATCTTCTGTCTGTTTTCAGTGGGTAAGATAGGAATAACACAATATCACTGTGTAACATAGCTTTACAGTACTACTGCTGGGTATATATCTTCTGTCTGTTTTCAGTGGGTAAGGCAGGAATAACACGCTATCACTGTGTATCATTTCTTTAAAGAACTACTGCTGGGTATATATCTTCTGTCTGTTTTCAGTGGGTTAGACAGAAAAAGACTTCAAGTTTCCAGGGCATGTTGGTCTTCGTCGGGCTAAGCTACTTTCACATAATTTTTTATTTATTTGTTACAACACACTATTCTTCAGACCAGCCTTTGTCTTCTTTGTCTAATGTCTCTTGGAAATAGAACTGTTTGTCATTCTTCCAAGCCGTATTTGTTTAGAAAGTAATTATATAGCCATGATTAGTCAAATACACTCAAGCTGCTGATTCGCCTGAATTTAGGGTTTCCTGGACAATTGCAAAGCACAATTACAAACAGTTACTTTAACGGTGATTAATGATTTATTGTTTAAGATTCTGGAGCTATTTAGAAATGTAATTTGTACATAATCTTTCAAACTTTCACCCCCCCCCCCTCAAGATGTGAAATAGAGTGCAAAAAAGAGACTTCACTTGCATGTAGAATTTTGTTTTAGATCATTCTCTCCACAGTCTTAAAGGGGGAAAAAATATATATATACAGGTATACCTCACTTTATAGCGCTTCACTTTACAGCGTTTCACTAATACAGCGCTTTGTGTATCTTAAAGGGACAGTATACTAGTAATTGTTTTTCCCTTAATTTGTTTCCAATTACTTTTTTACCAGCTGCAGAGTATAAAATATATGAGATTTGCTTTTTTAAGGCTTATTTGTGTATATGAATTTGCTGATTTTGTGTTTTGAAGCCACAACCTAATAAAATGGGTTGAGCTTGTAGGTACAATCAGATCTGATTACTTTTATCAGATTGTGTAAATATACATGCTTCTTTATCTTATATCTGTCCATAAACCAATCACCAATACTTGGAGAGAACAATGGAAAATTAACATTTTATTACCTTATCTCGTTTATAACCCACTGGGAGTGTAATTTCTTCTTCTGGCTGTGCCAATACAGCTTGGCCTAGTGGCCAAAAACTTTCAGGATGGGTGGGGATACCACCGGCTAAATAAACTATTTCAAATGCCAATATAAGGGTAATGGAAATTCTTGTAAACAATTTAATACACTCCAGCAGGTAAAGTGGATCATTGGGAACAAATTAAAGGGGAGAACATTTTTGAGTAAACTGTCCCTTTAAGTTCAACCTCCAAGGATTTTGAGACAGTGCTGTAATCATCGTGAGATTGTGAGTGGCACCATTTTGTTATGCTTAGTTCACTCTGTTTACAGCATTACAGTTCAATCTGTGTCTCAGTGCTATAGTCTGGCAAATTTTACTACAGTAACTGTCACTATTTTACAGGTACAGTTTTTATTGAATACTAAATGAATACTGTGCTGTGCTAGTGTTAAACTAAACGTAGCACTATTGCACCCCTAATATATGTTACTTCAAACATGTTGTCAAGTTTTTAAACACACTGGCAAGTGAAAAGAAAGCTAAAACTGCCTTGTTTCACTTTAAGGCGGTTTTCACTTTACAGCGGGGCTCCGGTCTCTAACCCGCTGTATGAGCGGGGTATACCTTTGTATATATATATATATATATATATATATATATATATATATATATATATATACACACACGCATATATACACTCACCGCCCACTTTATTATGTACGCCTGTTCAATTGCTTGGTAACACAAATTTCTAATCAGCCAATCACATGGCAGCAACTCCAACGCATTTAGGCATCTAGATGTGGTGAAGACGACTTACTGAAGTTCAAACCGAGCATCAGAATGGGGAAGAAAGGGGATTTAACGGACTTTGAACGTGGCATGGTTGTTGGTGCCAGACTGGCTGGTCTGAGTATTTAAAAAACTGAGGATCTACTGGGATTTTCATGCACTACTATCTCTAGGGTTTACAGAGAATGGTCAGAAAAAGAGAAAATATCCAGTGAGCGGCAGTTGTGTGGAGGAAATTGCATTGTTGATGTCAGAGGTCAGAGCAGAATGGGCAGACTGGTTCAAGATGATAGAAAGGCAACAATAAGTCAAATAACCACTCGTCACATCAAACCTTGAAGCAGAAGGGGTACAGCAGCAGAAGACCACCCCCGGGTGCCACTCCTGTCAGCTAATAACAGGAAACTGAGGCTACAATTTGCACAGGCTCACCAAAATTGGACAATAGAAGATTGGAAAAATATTGCCTGGTCTTAAAGTCTCAATTTCAGCAGCAAAATTCAGATGGTAGGGTCAGAATTTGGCATAAACAACATGAAAGCATGGATCTATCCTGCCTTGTATCATCGGTTCAGGCTGGTGGTGGTGGTATAATGGTGTGGGGGATATTGTCTTGGCACACTTTGGGCCCCTTAGTACCAATTGAGCATTGTTTAAACGCCACGTCCTACCCGAATATTGTTGCTGACCATGTCCATCCCTTTATGACTACAGTGTACCCATCTTCTTATGGCTACTTCCAGCAGGATAATGCACCATGTCACAAAGCTCAAATCATCTCAAACTGGTTTCTTCAACATGACAATGAGTTCACTGTACTCCAATGGCCTCCACAGTCACCAGATCTCAATCCAATAGAGCACCTTAGGGATGTGGTGGAACGGAGGATTCGCATCATGTATGTGTAGCCAACAAATCTGCAGCAACTGCGTGATGCTATCGTGTCAATATGGACCAAAATGTCTGAGGACTGTTTCCAACACCTTGTTGAATCTATGCCACAAAGAATTAAGGCAGTTCTGAAGGCAAAAGGGGGTCCAACCTGGTACTAGCAAGGTGTACCTAATAAAGTGGCCGGTAAGAGGGTGTAATTGTATATATATAAATCCAACAAGTATCTGCACTCTCACTGCCAGGTAGTCAACGACCAGGGTGCTTAGTCGGGATTAAATTTCAATAGTAAAACATATAGACTGCACTCACTGGATTTGTGAAAAAAAAATAGATTTATTTTGTTATATCATGTTTCGGGATCCACAGACCCCTTTTTGGTCTGAGGATCCCGAAACGTCACTATGATATAACAAAATAAATCATTTTTTTTCTCTTTATTTGAAAAGGCTGGAATGTAAGCTTACAAGCCGGCCCATTTTTGGTTCAGAAACCTGGGTAGTGCTTGCTGTTTGTTGGCTATATTTAGACACCAATCAGCAAGCACTACCCAGGTTCTGAACCAAAAAGGGTCTGTCTCCTAAGCTTACATTCTTGCTTTTTCAACTAAAGATACCAAGAGAATGAATAAAAATTGATAATAGGAGTAAATTAGTTGCTTAAAATGTCTGCTCTATCTGAATCACGAAAGTTTAATTTTGACTAGACTGTACCTTTAAGTTTAAAATGTGTCGACACTTCACAAACGTTTAGGAAATGTGTATTCTGTAAATCATTTTCAGTGGGGTGAACCTTTTCTCAGTAGTTACACAATATGTACAAATGTATCTCTTATTGCTGCTTACTAGTAATTAAATAATGTCATTTTAGCTTCTGTGGGCAAATATAATGGTTTGTTATATTGAGGTATCACTCTGTGGTATTTTGATAAATCATCAGCTGCTTTGAATGTTAAAAAACAAAAAACAAAAAAAGTTTCCTTGTGTAAAATAAAATGAAACCGCTTGATAAAACTTCCCATGTGTTTATAGATGTTATCAACCTATTAGCGTTGCTTAATGGAAGCTGTCAACGTGTAATTTAACTTATTAAATCTCTTTATAAAAAACAATATGGAGTTTCTCTAGGCATCCACAGTTTCTGTTGTGCAAACTGTAGACTATATGAAAGTGAATTGCTTAAAGGGACAGTCTAGGCCAAAATAAACGTTCATGATTCAGATAGAGCATGTAATTTTAAACAATTTTCCCTTTTACTTTTATCACCAATTTTGCTTTGTTCTATTGGTATTCTTAGTTGAAAGCTTAACCTAGGAGGTTCATATGCTAATTTCTTAGACCTTGAAGGCCACCTCTTTTCAGAATGCATTTTAACAGTTTTTCACCACTAGAGGGTGTTAGCTCACGTATTTCATATGGATAACACTGTGCTCGTGCACGTGAAGTTATCTGGGAGCAGGCACTGATTGGCTAGACTGCAAGTCTGTCAAAAGAACTGAAATAAAGGGGCAGTTTGCAGAGGCTTAGACACAAGTTAATCACAGAGGCTAAAAGTATATTATTATAACTGTGTTGGTTATGCAAAACTGAGGAATGGGTAATAAAGGGATTATCTATCTTTTAAAACAATAAAAATTCTGGCGTAGACTGTCCCTTTAATTTAAATGCACATTAGTCAAAAACTGAGATTCATTTCAGTTTTTAATAGATACACTTATAAAACATATGACACTGTTACCTTCTTTCAGTCTTCTGCTTAGCAGGTTTGTTCGTTACTTTTGTAAACATGGTTTGATTACAGGAGACAATTTGTAGCATTGTAACATTATTAGCTCATGTTTCTTTCATGTAATTAGCAAGAGTCCATGAGCTAGTGACGTATGGGATATACATTCCTATCAGGAGGGGCAAAGTTTCCCAAACCTCAAAATGCCTATAAATACACCCCTCACCACACCCACAAATCAGTTTTTACAAACTTTGCCTCCTGTGGAGGTGGTGAAGTAAGTTTGTGCTAGATTCTACGTTGATATGCGCTCCGCAGCAGGTTGGAGCCCGCTTTTCCTCTCAGTGTGCAGTGAATGTCAGAGGGATGTGAAGAGAGTATTGCCTATTTGAATTCAATGATCTCCTTCTACGGGGTCTATTTCATAGGTTCTCTGTTATCGGTCGTAGAGATTCATCTCTTACTTCCCTTTTCAGATCGACGATATACTCTTATATATACCATTAACTCTACTGATTCTCGTTTCAGTACTGGTTTGGCTTTCTACTACATGTAGATGAGTGTCCTGGGGTAAGTAAGTCTTATTTTCTGTGACACTCTAAGCTATGGTTGGGCACTTTTATATAAAGTTCTAAATATATGTGTTTAAACATTTATTTGCCTTGATTCAGGATGTTCAACGTTCCTTATTTTCAGACAGTCAGTTTCATATTTGGGATAATGCATATGAATAATTCAATTTTTTCTTACCTTAAAATTTGACTTTTTTTCCTGTGGGCTGTTAGGCTCGCGGGGGCTGAAAATGTTTCATTTTATTGCGTCATTCTTGGCGCGGACTTTCTTGGCGCAAAAATTTTCTTGTCATTTCCGGCGTCATACGTGTCGCCGGAAGTTGCGTAATTTTTTTGACGTTTTTGCGCCAAAAAATGTCGGCGTTACCGGATGTGGCGCCATTTTTGGCGCCAAAAGCATTTAGGCGCCAAATAATGTGGGCGGCTTTTTTGGCGCTAAAAAATTTGAGCGTCATTGTTGTCTCCACAATATTTAAGTCTCATTATTTATTGCTTCTGGTTGCTAGAAGCTTGTTCATTGGCATTTTTTTCCCCATTCCTGAAACTGTCATTTAAGGAATTTGATCAATTTTGCTTTATATGTTGTTTTTTCTATTACATATTGCAAGATGTCTCAGATTGACTCTGAATCAGAAGCCACTTCTGGAAAAACGCTTAACTGAGTTTCAGTTCTACCAAAGCTAAGTTCATTTATTTTAAATGTTATAAATGTTTATCTTTAGCTATGGTTTGTAATAAGTTATTATGTTATACTTTTACATGCGGAATCCATTAGTATTTATGCTTTATATATTTCCTTTCTTACAAGAAATATTTAGAAGATTTATAAGAAATATTTTTCTGATTCTATTTTAAAGGCTTTGTCTGACTTCGTGCCTTCTAATAAAATTTTTAGGTTTTTTATTCACTTCTTTTTTAATTATTGAAGTTTCAAATGACCAACAACATACTGATTTATCCTTCTCTGATGATGTTTTTTTCTCTTTCAGATATTGACACTAACAAATCTACTTTTTTATTATTTTTCTATTATTAAAGTACATTTGTTCTTTGTTGAAAAGGTGTTGATTATTTTGGATATTAAGGTAACTAGTTCTTTAAGACTAGCTGACATTATTTCTGCCTATTTATTTCTTCTGTGTTTTCAGAGGTTTTCTTTCCAATTCCCCATACTAGGGAATTGAATAGGCTGAGAATTTTCTTTTCAAAGGTTTTAAACTATATTCTTTGCCAGCAGTTAAACTCAATTTGGAGGGTTCTCCAATTTATTGGGGCTATCTCTAATTCTACTAATTATGCTATTGTTTCTATAGCAAAATAGTATTTATTTTCCTTTAGATAGTTGTATCTTATTTATGGAAAATTATTTAGTTTCAGGTACTTTTCTTGGTCCTGTGATTTATTTGGATATTGCAATTGCTTAATTTTCTCTGTTTACTTTAAGATCAAGTATCAGATTATGATTTATTTTAGCATTGTTAAAGGGACAACATTTACTAGACTAGGTGCTGTTGCATTTGTATTGTTGTTTTGCATTTATTGATTATGCAAGTCCACTGTATTGGCTGGTCCTTTAAACTGGACTATCATGCTAATAATTTCATTTGTGTCTTCATTTTATTGAATATTTAGCTTTTTTAGCTAGAAGAATTTTGTGATTTTTAAAAAATAAATTAAAAAAAATCCATATTTCTTTTGTTCTAAGATATCAATTATTTGTTTTATAATTGGATTCAATTCTTAACTGTTACTCTGGGCTTCAAGATTGAGTTCTAAGACTAAAACTTTAAGCTTATACTGGTTTGGTTGTTCTTATTAAGGAACAAATTCCTGAGTTCTTTCCCAAGTAACATGTCTATAATTGGAGTTCGAAATCAGCTCCCTAATATTGCGATGTACGTTCCGTATTCCAGCTTGGCTGGTAAGGGGCAGGTTAAGGCTTCTTTGAAATTTATTTTGTCCAAATTTCTTTGATTTTATTCCAGTAAGGCTAGCACTTTCTTTAACTGTGTTTCTGTCCTATATATTTTGGGTACTGTTGAAGCATGGCTGGGCACCCATGGGGTTCAAGCGCTGCTCAGACCTGGAATCTTCTGGGGTATTTCTTCCAGTTCCTTTTGAGGAACCGGGTTTTGGAGTTTTATTCAAACTATTTTGCCTTTTTATGGTCATTGATAGCATTATTTGTTTTCATTAGATACAATAAATGCATATTTTCATTTTTCTGTTTTCTTTCAGATTATTTTCTGAGGATGCGGAATCTCATATGATTTACTTACTCTTCAGGACATAGTTAGAGGATCTTTTTTTCAAAAGCTCTTGATTCCTCACACAAGGGTCACCTTTTTTAGGTTTCCAGATAGTTTGTGTTACTGTCCTTGTCTCTATCAGATAAGGGATAATTTTATTGGGTTCCGTCTATCGGTTCCTTTAGTCTCTATTATTTCCTTCAGTTGCTATATATGCATAGAAGTTTTAGGTCTTATGGCCACAGCATTGGATTCAATTCCCTTTGCTCATTTTCACTAGAAAGAACCTTTCCAGTCTTTATAAGTGTTGTTTCTTCAAGAACATGGTTGGAAGATCAATTTACCAAAACGTTTGTTTGATTCCTCAGACAAGGGTAACCTTTTTAAGTTTCCTGATAGATTCAGTGTCCTTGATTCTGTCTCTGACGGACAAGAGGCGTCTGAAATTGGTTTCAGCTTGTCGAAACCTTCAGTCTCAATCTTTCCCTTCGGTAGCCTTATGCATGGAAATTCTAGGTCTTATGACTGCTGCATTGGACGCGATCCCCTTTGCTCGTTTTCACATGCGACCTCTTCAGCTCTGTATGCTGAACCAGTGGTGCAGGGATTATACAAAGATATCTCAATTAATATCTTTAAAACCGATTGTTCGACACTCTCTGACGTGGTGGACAGACCACCATCGTTTAGTTCAGGGGGCTTCTTTTGTTCTTCCAACCTAGACTGTGATCTCAACAGATGCAAGTCTGACAGGTTGGGAAGCTGTATGGGGGTTTCTGACAGCACAAGGGGTTTGGGAATCTCAGGAGGCGAGATTACCAATCAACATTTTGGAACTCCGTGCAATTTTCAGAGCTCTTCAGTCGTGGCCTCTTCTAAAGAGAGAGTCGTTCATTTGTTTCCAGACGGACAATGTCACAACCGTGGCATATGTCAATCATCAAGGATGAACTCACAGTCCTCTGACTATGAAAGAAGTCTCTCGAATACTTGTATGGGCGGAATCCAGCTCCTGTCTAATTTCTGCGGTTCATATCCCAGGTATAGACAATTGGGAAGCGGATTATCTCAGTCGCCAAACGCTACATCCGGGCGAATGGTTTCTTCACCCAGAGGTATTTCTTCAGATTGTTCAAATATGGGGACTTCCAGAAATAGATCTGATGGCTTCTCATCTAAACAAGAAGCTTCCCAGGTATCTGTCCAGATCCAGGGATCCTCAGGCGGAAGCAGTGGATGCTTTGCCACTTCCTTGGAAGTATCATCCTGCTTATATCTTTCCGCCTCTAGTTCTTTTTCCAAGATTCTAAAGGAGCGTTTGTTTATTCTGCTGGTGGCTCCAGCATGGCCTCTCAGGTTTTGGTATGCGGATCTTGTCCGTATGGCCACTTGCCAACCGTGGACTCTTCCGTTAAGACCAGACCTTCTATCGCAAGGTCCTTTTTTCCATCAGGTTTCTCAAATCCTTAAATTTGAAGGTATGGAGATTGAACGCTTGATTCTCAGTCATAGAGGTTTCTCTGACTCTGTGATTAATACTATGTTACAGGCTCGTAAAACTGTATCTAGGAAGATATATTATCGAGTCTGGAAGATTTGCATTTCTTGGTGTTTTTCTCATCATTTTTTCTTGGCATTCTTTTAGAATTCCTAGAATTTTACAGTTTCTTCAGGATGGTTTGGATAAGGTTTGTCTGCAAGTTCCTTGAAAGGTCAAATCTCTGCTCTTTCTGTTCTTTTTCACAGAAATATTGCTAGTCTTCCTGATATTCATTGTTTTGTACAAGCTTTGGCTCGTATAAAACCTGTTATTAAGTCAATTTCTCCTCCTTGGAGTTTGAATTTGGTTCTGGGGGCTCTTCAAGCTCCTCCGTTTGACCCTATGCATTCGCTGGACATTAAATTACTTTCTTGGAAAGTTTTGTTTCTTTTGGCCATCTCTTCTGCTAGAAGAGTTTCTGAATTATCTGCTCTTTCTTGTGAGTCTCCTTTTCTGATTTTTCATCAGGATAAGGCGGTGTTGCGAACTTCTTTTAAATTTTTACCTAAGGTTGTGAATTCTAACAACATTAGTAGAGAAATTGTGGTTCCTTCATTGTGTCCTAATCCTAAGAATTCTAAGGAAAAGTCATTGCATTCTTTGGATGTAGTTAGAGCTTTGAAATATTATGTTGAAGCTACTAAGGATTTCCGAAAGACTTCTAGTCTATTTGTTATCTTTTCCGTTTCTAGGAAAGGTCAGAAGGCTTCTGCCATTTCTTTGGCATCGTGGTTAAAATCTTTGTTTCATCATGCCTATGTCGAGTCGGGTAAAACTCCGCCTCAAGGATTACAGCTCATTCTACTAGGTCAGTTTCTACTTCCTGGGCGTATAGGAATGAAGCTTCAGTTGATCAGATTTGCAAAGCAGCCACTTGGTCTTCTTTGCATACTAAATTCTACCATTTTGATGTGTTTTCTTCTTCTGAAGCAGTTTTCTTCTGCTTATAATTTCAGTTTTTTTCATTATAAGATTTAACTTTATTTTGGGTGTGGATTATTTTCAGCAGAATTGGCTGTCTTTATTTTATCCCTCCCTCTCTAGTGACTCTTGCGTGGAAGATCCACATCTTGGGTAGTCATTATCCCATACGTCACTAGCTCATGGACTCTTGCTAATTACATGAAAGAAAACATAATTTATGTAAGAACTTACCTGATAAATTCATTTCTTTCATATTAGCAAGAGTCCATGAGGCCCACCCTTTTTTGTGGTGGTTATGATTTTTTTGTATACAGCACAATTATTCCAATTCCTTATTTTTTATGCTTTCGCACTTTTTTCTTATCACCCCACTTCTTGGCTATTCGTTAAACTGATTTGTGGGTGTGGTGAGGGGTGTATTTGTAGGCATTTTGAGGTTTGGGAAACTTTGCCCCTCCTGGTAGGAATGTATATCCCATACGTCACTAGCTCATGGACTCTTGCTAATATGAAAGAAATGAATTTATCAGGTAAGTTCTTACATAAATTATGTTTTTTGTTTACTTGTGTGATTTTAACTTCAGTGTTTACAACTAAATGTATTCTGTGCCTTCTACGCACCCCTTGTGTAGGTGAGGTGCTGCTGGTTAGTCTACTTGCACTCTTATGGCCTCATAGATAGGGATAATAAAGTCAACATTAAACTTCCATGATTTGGAAAGAATGTACATTTTTTTAAAACAACTTTGTTGGAGAGTAGGCTCAGGAGTAGCAATGGAGCTTTCTGAACACATTCGGTAAACCAATGAGAAGCAAATTTGATAAAATATGTAGATTGTAAAGTTGTTGTTTTTTCTAAATTGCATGTTCTAGCTGAATATTTTTACTTTACTGTCCCTTTTAAAATTTGCTGTATACACTTTTATGTACCACTGATTACTTCAAACTACAGCCATGCATTATGTCTGCGCATGCATATAAATTTGGGTGCTTGATGATAGGAATCTGCCGCAAGTAACAATTTTCATGTGTGCACACAAAGGGATTATATTTAAAGGGGCATGATTCATGATTTACAAGAACATGCAATTTTAAACAGCTTTCAAATTTACTTTAATGATCTACTTTGCTTCATTCCCTTGATATCCTCTATTGAAAAGCATATCTAGATAGGCTCAGTAACTGCTGATTGGTGGCTGCACATAGATGCCTCATGTGATTAGCTCACCCCTGTGCATTGCTATTTCTTCAAAAAGGAATATCTAAAGAATGAAACAAATTAGATTATAGAAGTAAATTGGAAAGTTGTTTAAAATTGTATTCTCTTTTTGAATCATGAAAGACACATTTTGGTTTTCATGTCCCTTTAATGTGATATGACAATGGCATATAAACCTATGCATAGTAAAGATATTGTCTGTAAAAGGTGTTGTTGTTTTTTTTTTTAATTTACCGGATAGAAAGTTTTTAATGTTATTAATAAAGTTCTACAGTTTCTCAAATATTTGGCCACCCCTTTCAAACTCATTTTTTTCTTTACCGACACAGTGTAAGGTACAGCCAATGAAAAGCTGTATAACTTCTATTGCCACCCATTGTTCCCAATTATCCAGTTTACCTTCTGGAGTGTATTACATTGTTTATAAATAGCTCCTTTAATGAAAAAAAACAGGAATCTAAGCTAAGGAGACGGACCATTTTTGGTTCAGAACCCTGGGTAGCGCTTGATAATTGGTAGCCACCAATCAGCAAGCTCTACCCATGTGCTGAACCAAAAATGGCTCGGCTCCTAAGCTTACATTCTTGCTTTTCAAATAAAGATACCAAGAGAACGAAGAAAATGTGATAATAGGAGTAAATTAGAACGTTACTCAAACCTGTACTCAGACCTCCCTAACAGGCCAGATTTTGAGGATATCTGAACTGGAGCACAAGTGAAATAATCAACTGATTAATAAACATGGTTATTTTACCTGCTCTCATCCAAGGTAATCCTGAAAACCTGGCCTGTTTGGGGGAACTTGAGGAGAGGTTTGAAAACCATTGCTTTATCTGAATCATGAAAGAAAAAAAATGGGTTTAGTGTCCCTTTAAATAATATCTAAAGAAACCAGTTTCATTGTTTTTTCATTGCAATAATAATTTAAAATAATTAACCTGAAACACAATTTTGTATCCTCACGTCTAATAAGAATTAATACAAAACCTGTAGCCTTATTAAGCGTTGAGCAAGGTACAATGAAACCACTCGTTCTTTCCTGTGTGATGATGTCTTCTAAAGTAAATTGTCCCCCCCCCAGAAACCAAAAGGTTAGGGGACAATAGAGAGTTGCACTAATTAAATCACTTTATATGTTAATGGAGATAATGTTTCTGAACTAATTCCCATTGTTTGACAGACAATGTTCAGAGCTTTTGTGAAAAGCTGGGGCGACCCCACAACTCTGTAGCCTTCCTTTTCATCATCTTTGTTACGGGACAAATAAACAATCACAGCTTCTAAGCAGAGAACGTTTCCTTACACAGGGCAAGACCAAGTTAGGTGCAATGTCACTGCCAGAGTAACAAAACATTTTATAAATACGTCAACCTTATAACCTTTTGCAGAACTGCTAGAATATGTTTTATTTATTTTATTTATTTATTTTTACATTTTTCTAACCTTATTTTATTTTTATTTTTTTAATTATTATTTTCTAGCACACATAGGAAAGAGCAATAAATATTATGAATTATTTATGTGTGAAAAAAGGGATACATTAAAGCTTTTTTATTTAATATTGAAATAAACAGTGCATTAAATTATCATTAAATGCCTGTTTGTGCATTTGTTTATACTAGGAAGATCCTTAAAAAATAAATAAAAACAAACATCAATAAATAAGGCAAAAACATAATACGTTCTAAATTGTTTAACATTGGTAAATCCAAAAAGCAGCAAAGCAAGTCTACTTTAAAAAATATTAAAATTACCCTTTTTAGATGGAGTGAAGAAAAAAAACAAAATAGAAAAAAGAAAAAAAAAGAAAGAAAATGTGTGTAATGTCTTTTTAGCACCTAATGCACAGATTTCTGACCCGCAGGCAGCTTCCTTCCTGTCTTTAAGATCATTTGTTTTATTATACGGCCCCACTAAATTCACTACTAGGTAATTTAAAAAGAAAAAAAAAAAGATAATACACAAGACAACAGCATTTTAGTTTTTTTTCTGATTGACAAAGAATACAATCATTTTGTATCCATTAAAAAATAAATATGATATATATATATATATATATGTGTGTGTGTGTGTGTATATATATATATATTTATATATATATATATATATATATATATGTGTGTGTGTGTATATATATATATGTCTGTGTGTGTGTGTGTGTGGGTATATATATATATATATATATATATGTGTGTGTGTGTGTGTATATATATATATATATATATATATATATATATATGTGTGTGTGTATATATATATATATATATATATATATATATATATATATATATATATAATTTTATTTTTTGCTATTAGCTAGCGTGTTTCTCATTTTGTTTATGCACTAGTAAACAACCATAACTCTGTTTATTCACTATATGTTATACAGAGTTCAGCAAATCTATGTATATTCGTTGGTTAAAGGGCCATTATACACTCATTTTTTCTTTGCATAAATGTTTTGTAGATGATCTATTTATATAGCCCATGAAGTTTTTAAAAAAAAAAAAGTTTAGTTTTGCTTATTTTTAAATAACATTGCTCTGATTTTCAGACTCCTAACCAAGCCCCAATGTTTTATGAGAATACCGTCAGATACCTACTCCAGCTTGCTCCTGTTTGTGTAAAGGGTCTTTTCATATGCAAAAGAAGGGGGGGTCTTATTTCCCACTTGCAGTGGGCTTTCCGACTGCCTTTTCTACAGAGCTAAACTGAGAGCTTCTAAGTAAAATTTTTAACAGTTTTATACTAGATTTTTATATCGGTATCTGTGCATCCTATTCTTTATAGTAGTGTCTATTACATGCAGTTATATGAAAATTAGTGTATACTGTCCCTTTAAGGGGTTAAGTGTTAGCTGGGTCACTTTAAGAATCAATGATGTTTGTCACATGTTTTTAGAGTATCCAATGGACTAACAGCATGTATTTTACATTTTGGATGATTTTCAGAAAGGGTACGTCTATGATTAAGGCACCTTCGCCAAAACATGTCAGACGCTACCTGGCCATCATTTTAACATGGGAAGAATAAAGTTTTGGATTTTTTATATTTCTGGAGTCTGTGTCACACACACACACACACACATATATATATATATATATATATATATGAAATGGTACAAGGATAGACAAGCGCACAAGAAGGCACTCCTAGTGTAATATGTCTTTGACTCAAGAACACATACAGTCAAGAGACAATTACACACTCACTTGGTTTAACCTCATCCACTATGAGGTATATTTCCAGCTCTGGAGTACAGATGATATCTGTTATGGGTTCTCCTCCTGGGAAAAGTTTCCTTTGGTCTTCCACTGTATGGAATTGCTTGTAAGGAAAAAATTAATTAGCCAATATCCCCACTGTTAAGTCAACGAATCATGGTCTCTCCAGTGTATTAAACTAGTGACAGCAGTGTGGGTAAAAAGTATATGTATTTATTCTATGTACCAATATATAATCATACAAGCCTGCAGTCTCTTAATAGGTCATGCAGATACAAAAAGCGCAAAACATAAAATGATTCCTGAACAGGATACAGTCTAAAAACACATAGACAAATAGCCTGAAGATGGCAATAAAAGAAAAGGAAGCGTGAGCGTGACAGTCCTGGATATGTGTATTTCCACACCAGCGTGTCCGCTAATTTGCTCCGTGTATGGCTTATAAAAACGAGTTCCGCCCCTGCCTACATGATTCAAACTAGAGCGAAATAGTGGAGCAGCTGTTGTACACTAATAGTACATTGAGTGTTGAACCACTGACGCTCGTTTTTATAAGCCATACACGGAGCGAATTAGCGGACACGCTGGTGTTGAAATACACATATCCAGGACTGTCACGCTCACGCTTCCTTTTCTTTTATTGCCGTCTTCAGGCTATTTGTCTATGTGTTTTTAGACCGTATCCTGTTCAGGAATCATTTTATGTTTTGCGCATTCTGTATCTGCATAACCTATTAAGAGACTGCAGGCTTGTATGATTATATATTGGTACATAGAATAAATACATATACTTTTTACCCACACTGCTGTCACTAGTTTAATAGACTGGAGAGACCACGATTCATTGACTTTTAACAGTGGGAATATTAACTCATAGTGGATGAGGTTAAACCTAGTGAGTGCGTAATTGTCTCTTGTCTGTATGTGTTCTTGAGTCAGACATATTACACTAGGAGTGCCTTCTTGCGCGCTTGTCCATCCTTGTACCGTTTCAGAAACTTTTGGGGAAGAACCTCACGTAGAGGGGAACACTCCATATCAGACGAAGCTGCAGTGAACAGGGGTACACTGGAACTGATCCTAAAGATTTTAATGGTTTTATGGACGACCTTTATAAATGAAAGTATCTATTCTAGATCAGTGGGGTTACACACACCTAGTTTGTTTATACCATCTACATCCAGAAAGAGGTGTACTGTTTAAGTGAGTATGCATATGAATAGATCACTGCACTATATATCCTAAGCGCTGATCAACTCCTATACATATATATATATATATATATATATATATATATATATATATATATATATATATATATATATATATATGTGATTGTCTGTATATACAACATATATATATATTATTTTTTTTTACCCCCCGCACAGCATTTAGCAACTGTTTGATATTATTATTTTTATTATTATTAATAAAAAAATACATAAGTCTCTAAAGTCAGCTCTGACCTTGGTGCCTTCAGCACACCCTTAGTGCTGATCTTAGGGCATACAACAAGGCTCTTTGCTGTATACAACAAAAGGACCAGTAAAGACCATGCAATAGAACTTAGTCTAAACTTTAAACTAGAAGTAGATTTTTTTCTGACAAATTTCAAAGTTCCACTCCCCCTGTATCATGTGACAACAATCAGCCAATCACAAATGTATATACATTTATTCTGTGAATTCTTGCACATGCTCAGTAGGAGCTGGTGACTCAAAAAGTGTAAATATAAAATGACTGTGCACATTTTGTTAATGGAAGTAAATTTGAAAGTTTTTTTTTTAATTGCTGCTCTATCTGAATAATGAAAGTTTAATTTTGACTTGAGTATCCCAAAAATAAATAAATTGACACTGTTTAAACAATATTATTTAGAAAATTTGCTAAAATGTAGTATAACCTGTTTAGCAGGTTACTTTTAAGTTCATATACAATTTACAATATTTTATACTTGTTCAGAAATCCAAAAGTGACACAGAACATTTTCCACCGATCCATAAAGATGCACTATAGTTTCATAATTATAATCATAGACACAGACAGAATGTTTTTCAGGATGCAAAAAGAAAATCAATTAAAAAAAAAATCTGATGAAGTGCATGAAATGCGTTGGATAATGGTTGTATTATGCTGTAGTGATGGTACTAACCATAGACAGTTTTGCCATGTGCAGACAGTTACTTGTACATATGAGCTGATGATGTGCATGAAATACGTTGGATAATGGTTGTATTATGCTGTAGTGATGGTACTAACCATAGACAGTTTTGCCATGTGCAGACAGTTACTTGTACATATGAGCTGATGAAGTGCATGAAATGCGTTGGATAATGGTTGTATTATGCTGTAGTGATGGTACATTTTTAAACTGAACAAATAAAACATTTGGATTTTATACTTTTGCATTTTGCACATACTGTTTATCTGATAGTTTCTAATTGGACAACTAGTATCCCCCTAAAACAATAGATTTAGTGCAAATCTTTCTGCAAATGTTATGAAATGTTATATTTAATACAATAATATAAGTTTATATGTTTCTGAGATAGCTGTAGTATTTATTTAAAGTCATATAATACTCCCTTAGATTGTAATATAAAAATTTGAATTATGTTTAGTAAAATCTTTTGCAATATACTTTCATTGTTTATTTTGACCCCTTTCCTGTAAATTAACTCTGAATATTATGGGTTTTCCAGTTTAGAGAACTGTAAGTGCACTCTACAGACTTCACAGGCCTAGCCCTTCCACATCTTTTCCTTACTGGCCTCGGCAGCAGTGATAAGAAACTGCAAAACAATGCAAGTTCTGTTTAAAAAAGACAGTGGCTACTCGTGTTTACTCCAGTCTGGAATGGCTTCTCCAAATAAGTTGTGGGGTAAGTCAAGCAATTAAAAAAACATTTGCAGCAAACAAAGTGTTAATTTATTGTTTAAAAAAAATGTTTTGATTACAAGATAGTTTATATCCTTTTAAAGGGCCAGTAAACCTTTCAAGGCTGTTACTTTATCGGCTCATTAATAACTTTTTCTCATCAAGTAAGCACACATTTCTTTATGGACAACAAAGCTTTAAACTTTTTATTTTTTTATTTTTAATAATATAGTAAAACATATATCTGCATATTATTCTCAGGCTAAGCTTTAGTTTGCATACAACATTGTGTCTTGTATTTAATTTAGTGTTTAAGGTCTCTTTTACAGAGTAGATGTTAATTGACTTGGTTCATTATTTTGTTGTCTCAATCTCATCCATCGTTTATAAATATGTTTTAATGTTGAATAGCGCACCCCAGATAACACTGTGTACTTTTGTCTTTCCTGTTACTAATTTTGCTCTGATGCCACAGCTGGGAGATATTTCTATGAAACTACTACTTTTTTCTTGATTTCCTTTTACAGACAACTCCTAACTTAGCTCACAACATACTTTATGCCAGTTTCTTTAGCATTTAGGGATGGTAGCCTCACCCCTTACTGCCTTGTTCCGAGGTGTGTATAGATTCTTGCACAACAAGAACAACTTTATTAGGTTAAAGTCTGACGCTTACGCATTAGCCTTGGACTTTAGACTCAAGGGACAAGTTTATATGTGCTGGAGAGTGGGTGGAAACAGCCCGTCTGTCCAAGTAAGGGGACCGTTCATTTAACCATTTGATGGCTGGAAATGTTTTTAGCTTTATGTTTCCTATGACAAAGAGACGCACTAAGCATATAATAACAATAACCTGACCATAGTGTATTTTTTGTATTATGAGCTGTTTTATAACACAGTTTTTTTCAGTACAAAATCAAAATTAAACTTTCATGAGTAAACGAATAGTCTACACCAGGGCTCGACAAACCCAGGAGCCAGGTAGCCACTGGCTTCTAGAATTTTACCCCTGGCTCCTAACTTTTTGGGTTATTCTTCATAGATCTATTCACAAATACCACTGTCTGGCTCCTAAAAATATGTGCGGCTCCTAAATATTCTTACTAGCTCCTACATTTTAAATAGATTTGTCGACCCCTGGGACTCTACACCATAGTCATCTTAAAGTCTTACATTTGATTAAGTCATAAATAGCCTCCTGCATCCTTTCTATATCATGCAGCGGGAACAGTAAAAAATGGCTGCCAAGCTCCGCCTACTGAGGCGATCACAATCGGGGCTGCATCTAGAAACTCTGCTGAATAGCATTGACAGTCTGTTCTTACCTCACAGCACTTACTCAGAGAGCCTAAGGATCTTGTATCATCTGGTAATGACTTAGTTTGTTAACTGCTTATATGACACAAGCCCCACTGGTGCTCTGAGCAGCTGCAGTATATAAAATGCTGGTGCACTGAGAATATCTAGGTATGTATCACGTGCACGTTCAGAGAAAAATGGTAACTTTTACTAGAGGCATTTGTGCCAATACTTGTATATTGCAAACATGTTTCTATCTAAAGATGTAATTCTTCAATGTGCATTTAAATTTTGACCGGAATGTCCCTTTAAGCATGGATTGGGTATAAGTACTATCATGGGAATTAAATGATCATTTTAAATATTTTCAGAACAGTTATTTTGTATACAAACCTTTACATTGCCGTGTATATTACCGTAGTATGAATAACATATGGGTTTGATGACAGCCTAACCGACATTAGCATTTCTCACATTCATATCTATGGTAATGTCTCATGGTGCAATAACTTGCATGATGATATTGTTATTAGGCTATATTATCAAACAACGGTCTTATCGTCCAGACAGGTCTGTAACACTTAGCTATGCAGCGTCTTGCAGATACATTTTGCTGGCAAGAGATTAAATGTGATTATTGTAAATGTATATAAAAACACACACATGGACAAATATATCATTTAACTTTACCAGTCAGTCAGTGTTATAGATAGGAAAACACCACATTTTAAATGGACATTGTACTCCAATTGTCATATAACTGCATGTAATAGACACTACTATAAAGAATAATATGCACAGATACGGATATAAAAATCCAGTATAAAAAAATTATTTAGAAGCTTCCAGTTTAGCACTTTTGATGAGGTTAGGCTGGGATACCCACTAAAAGTGGCTGGGAAAGCAGAAAGAGCAAACACTTCCCCTTCCCTGCATATGAAAAGACAGATTATACAAACAGGAGCAAGCAGCAATCTGTAGACGTCAGTATACAGCTAATACTTTGGGGCTTGGTTACGAGTCTGAAAATCAGCACAATGTTATTAACCCCTTAATGACCACAATGTACCCTGTATGTCACTGGACGTTAAGGTTTTTTTCCGGACATAATAGCACAAGTCTAGCATGAACACGCTATTAATGCCCTCCCTCCAGCAGGCTTTGTGGAATAGAGCAGTCTCAACGCTGGTGACAAGACCGCGCTATAAAACAATCAAGTCCCAAAAAAAGGCCAGTGACATACAGGGTACGTCGCTGGTCCTTAAGGGGTTAAAAAATAAACAAAACTATACATTGTTATAAAAACACTCCCAGATGGGCTATATAAATGTATGATCTATAAGACATTAAAGGGACACTGTACCCAAAAAATGTCTTTTGTAATTCAGAAAGAGCATGCAATTTTAAGCAACTGTCTAATTTACTCCTATTATCAATTTTTCTTCGTTCTCTTGCTATCATTATTTGAAAAAGAAGGCATCTAAGCTTTTTTTTGGTTTCAGTACTCTGTACAGCACTTTTTTATTGGTGGATGAATTTATCCACCAATCAGCAAGGACAACCCAGGTTGTTCACAAAAATGGGCCGGCATCTAAACTTACATTCTTGCATTTCAAATAAAAATACCAAGAGACTGAAGAAAATTTGATAATAGGAGTAAATTAGAAAGTTGCTTAAAATTTCATGCTCAATCTGAATCACGAAAGAAAATTTTTGGGTACAGTGTCCCTTTAATGCAAAGAAAAATCTAGTGTATAATGTCCAGTTAAAGTGAAATTTCTATCCCTGTATATATACAAATATACATACAATTATGAACCAGAAGTGTCAATGCTTCACATCATCAGTGAGATACATTAAACAAAGTGGTTTATTATATATTTTATAGAAATAAGTACATTTTATGGTTTCCTAAAACCCATTTATTGGGAGTCTTCCTCTGCACATGAGATCAAACACTAATTCCTTCAGCCTTTCTCTTTGCTGAGTGTGAAAGTAGATTGAGGAACAAAATGTCATATTTGGCTCAGGATGGTGCCTCGGGCTCTAGTAATGACAGAAAAGACGCAGTAGCGACGGCTCCCTCTGCAAGTCTGTTCTTGTTAGCTTCTCCAACAAAGCTGCAGAATTCCCATCCTGCCACATTAACCTGATAATTGCCAAAAAGTGCAAAAACGCTTACTGATTGATTTGATTTATATTGTTCCAGAAATGATGGTTTTTTTATCTTTAGATTTAAACCAGGCTTCAAAGCATCACACTCAGTTGATGATGTTTACATTCATGAGAAACATCTCACAATTCCTGTTTTTTTTTTTTTTAAGGAATCATTTACTTTTATAAAGACATAAAAACATTTTATTATTGGTTGAATATAATAAAGTATTTAACCCCTGCAAAAGGGTTTTGGAATGGCAATGGAATAATCCTGAGCTGAATATGGCCAATGATTGGTGGCTACACACATATGCTGTCCCTGATTGGCTTTGCAGTTGTGTTTAGCTCAGGACCATTAGCACATTGCCATTCCAGTGCTGACTCAAACCCATAGTTATCTGCAAGGAACAGTAGAATAATACAATTATATTGCACATTATATCATTTTATTGTTGTTGTTTTATGTTCCACAGATAACTACAGAATCATTATTTTGGACACATCTTGTAGTTGCATTGTTTTGCAGTCCAAGTAGATATCCTTTGTAAAGTATGTTTATCTTATCTAATTTGCTGGGGCCAATAAAGGAAGATTGTACATGAGTTCCTGCACTGATCAATCAATTACTTTGTAGAATGTTGTAGGGTCAATGTTCTAGATCCTACACAATGCAATGCAGACTCTCTGGGGCAGCAAAAAATAAATAAAAAAATAATGATATATATTTTTAATACAATAACATTACAGGTAAAGCAAGCAAAGTAAATAATGTAGGAACATAAAATTTTTACTATGACTATGGGTATTACATTTTGAGTTTAGTGCACCTTTTAAGGGACATTGTACACTAGATTTTTCATTGCAGAAATGTTTTGTAGATGCTTAGTTTATATTGTCCATCTGGGAGTGTTTTTGTACATTATGCTGATTTTAAAACTCCTAACTAAGCCCCAAAGTATCAGATGTAGACTCAAGTCTACAGATTCCGGCCTGCTCCTGGTTTTCATATAGGAGGGAGGAGGTAGTGTCTGCTCTTCATGATTTATCAGCTCCTTTCACTAGGTGTCCCAGCCTAACCTCATTAGCAGTGCTAAACTGGAGGCTTCTAAGTAAGTTTTTAAAAGGTTTTACACTGGATTTTTATATCAGTATCGGTGCATATTCTTCTTTATAGTAGTGTCTATTACATGCAGTTATATGAAAATTAGTGTAAACTGGCCCTTTAAAGGGAAATTATACACTCATTTTTTCTTTCCATAAATGTTTTGTAGATAATCTATTTATATAGCCTATACATTTTTTTTAAATGTATAGTTTTGCTTATTTTTAAATAACATTGCTCTGTGCATCTTATTCTTTATAGTAGTGTCTATTACATGCAGTTATATGAAAATGAGTGTATACTGTCCCTTTAAGGGTTTTTGACTGGGAGAGATTGTGTAAATACAGCTGTTTGCCGTCAAATGAAAGACGTGTTTGTCAGGTGAAGCACGGATATGGTTTGCTGCTTGTACCTACCTTAAGGATAAAGACTAGTGCAGAGGCGGATAATGTACGGTGTGGGAGAGACTTCTACCATTCTCCTTATTGTTCTGCAGTGGGGAGCGCACACTGCGTCCTTTACTCTATGGCTTGTGATTACCAGAAGAAAATATGATTATTTGACATTCTAGGTAGGAAGTTTAAATAAATCCATAGCTTACCAGAACCCGCATTTCATTAACCCCTTTGATGACAGACTGGAGTACAACACATTGCTTAATAGGATATGAAACCCTATTTTTTTCAGGATTCAGTTATAGCAGCAATTTTAAGCAACTTTTTAATTTACTCCTAGTATCAAATTTTCTTTGTTCTCTTGGTATCTTTATTTTAAAAAGCAGGAATGTAAAGCTTAGGAGCCGGCCCATTTTTGATTCAGCACCTGGGTAGTGCTTGCTGATTGGTGGCTAAATGTAGCTATACAATTGCAGTAGTGTAATGTATTAGAGCATTTAACTCTTGTTTTTCTGAGAATTTACCTCTGCATAAGGGTTAAACACATAGCCAAAGCCAGCTCCAGCTCCAGAAAAGCAATGCAGTAATGGGAACTAGCTGGTAAGATAAAGACAAAAGGTATATGTGTATAACAAGTTACAACCAATCAGCAGCTAGCTCCCAGAAGTGCATTACTGCTCCTGAGCATACATAGGAATGCTTTTTAACAATGGGTATCAAAAGAATTAAGGGGCCACAAAAGTTAGTTTGATTCAGACAAAGCAGCAATCTTAAATAAACTTTCCAATATACTTCCATTAATTTAAAAACGTCCGTTTTCCTTTAATATCTACATTTTCTGAGGCTCCGGCTCCTACCGAGCATATATGTATATGCCTTTTGTGATTGGCTGATGTCGCATGATACAGGGGGAGGGAAATTCGGATTAACTTTGTAATTTGCCATAAAATATTTTAATGCTTGTTTCAAATTCAAAGTAAGTGCAATTGCATTGTATTTTTATTGTGTGTTTGTCAATTATTACATTCTAATGTATTTAGTGTTCCCTTAAAGGGACACTCAAGTCAAAATTAAACTGTCATGATTCAGTTAGAGCATGCAAATTTAAAAAACTTTCCCATTTACTTCCCAGTTTACTTCCATTAACAAAATAAGCACAGTCTTTTTATATTTACACTTTTTGAGTCACCAGCTCCTACAGAGCATGTGCAAGAATTCACAGAACATGCATATATGAGTTTGTAATTGGCTGATGGTTGTCACATGATACAAGAGGAGTGGAAATATACGTAACTTTGAAATTTGCCAGAAAAAAATCTACTACTCATTTGAAGTTCAGACTAGGTGTTATTGCATTGTCTTTTTGTCGTGCATTTGTTGTTTATGCAAATCTAATGTATTTACTGGTTCTTTAAATATATTTGAGAATAGAAGTATATAAAAAAAGGCTCTTAAAACTTCATTGTAGAACACAAGCAGTACTGAGAACAGCACCAGTATATATATATTGAACAAGATGTATAGAACAACAGAACTATTCCATTAAAACACACAGTCTCTTCATTGCAGGATCATAATGCACAGTACAGCACACAAATGTTTTGGGCAATAGATATGACAGCATGATTAAGGGCCCGAAACATCTCTGTGCTGTATTGTCATTATGATACTGCAATAAAGGGACTGTGTGTCCAGTTTTAATTGAGTGGTGCTGTTGTTCTTAAAACTTCATGCCCCATCTTAACCATTAAAGTGTAATTCTGATGTTTATGCCACTTTAAGGTAGTTTTTTGTTGGAAGATAAGAAAGAAAACAAAAGACTTTTGATAACTTAAGAAGTGGCACCTTAGTATGGGATCCTTCAGTGTTTGCCAATAGTTAGTAAAGCCCTGATACTGGGTATTGAAACTTGCTGTAAAAATGAATCTAAAAGCTGAATGGCTCCTTCCTCTGGCCATGAAAGGGTTAATGCTGCCTCTCATGCAAGGAGGTATAATGCATCTGCAGATCTGTCTCCCGTGTTGGTTTTATTTTGCTGAATGTTTCATTCTTTGCCAGCTGACGTTTGTTTGTGAGCTTTTGTTAGCTCCATGTCAGATAAATACTGCTCCCTTATTTACTTACTCGTGAGTTGTGACGAGAGACTTGTGTGTCACTTGCCTCATTACTGTCATGTGTTTCAGCAAGATACGCAGAGCACAAGCTTCGTGTACTGCTATTTTATTTATGTCGTTTTTAACATCTAGAATTATATTTTTGAAATTGCACTTTTACAATCAATTTTCTTATTTATTTATTATTAACTCTCACTATTAACTTAGGGATATAAAAATGCTCTAACCCCCTATAAAAGGAATACACACATAAATAAAGTCAGCTCTAGATGTACACATCTTGTGAGCCAATGACAAGAGGCAAATATGCAGGGGTCAAACACGTAGCTATATGCAAACTACAGTACAATAATAACATTTAATAACACATTTATTTATTACACTTGTATGTCCCTTTAAATAGGCAGAAATGGCAGGATTAAAGGGACATGAAACCGACAATTTTTCTTTCATGATTCAGATGGGGCATACAGTTGTTTATTTCTATAGTTAATTTTTGCACTATTCTCTTGGTTTCCTTTATTGAAGGAGTAGCAATGCACTACTGGGAGAGAGTAGGGATAGTAAGCCAATGAAAATAGGCATATATGTGCAGCCACCGATCAGCAGCTAGCTTTAAGCTTCTGAGCCTACCTAGGTATGCTTTTCAACATGGGATACTAAGAGAACTAAGGAAATTAGATAATATAGGTAAATTACAAAGTTGTTTAAAAGTGTATGCCCATTTTGGGTTTCATGTCCCTTTAAATGACTTGGATAGAATATGACATTTTAAACAAGTTTCCAATTTACTTCAGTTAAAAATTAGCTTAGTTCTCTTGGTATCCTTTATTAAAGAGTAAACCTAGGTGAGCTCAGGAGCGTGCACTGGTCTCTAGCCATCTGGCAGCAGTGTTTACAACATTGTTTATAGCAGTGCTATACATAGTTCCAAACACTGCTAAAGACGTGCGCTCTCCTGAAATCCAATTAGCCTACCTAGGTTTACTCTTCAACAAAAGATGGCAAGAGAACAAAGCAAATGTGATAATAAAAATAAATTGGAAACTTGTATAAAATTGTGTGCTCTATAAGAATCACAAATGTTTAAATTTGATTTGACTGTACATTTAAGCTATTATTATGACCAGCTCTTGGAAGAAAGTGCAGTTGATATATGAAATATCCATCTTTTAGAATAGGTTGGGATAAATACTATGCAAATATTGACTGGGCGCTAGCGAGACACTGGCAACATTATCCGATTAGTTGTGCATCTGGTGCGTCACGGACACACTGACCAATCAGGTAATGCAATAATGGCCAAGGACAGATACGTTCTAAAGCGTTCTGTTCTTATCAGAGCCACCTTTGGGAACCTAACCATGAGTCCCACCCCCCACAACGTGCTTTTAAAGGTTCTCGAACAATTCAGTCCGAGAACCTGCAAAAGCACATAGTGGGGGTGAAACCCATGGTTCCCAATGGTGGCTGCAGCACCCGAGGCTCTGATAAGAACAGAGCTCTCTGGAGCCTTCGGCCGTTTTTGCATAATCTGATTGGTCCGTGTCTCAGTGTCTCCGCGAGGATTCACAACTTATCAGGCCCACAGTGAGACCAATAGCGTGTTTAATATGAGCCATACTAGTTTAATTTAGATTTTTTGTTTTAGTAAAAAATAAACGTATATGTCTTTTTCCCATGTGTCCTAATGTCTTAATCCCAGTTTCAGATCATTAGCTGTTATGCACATTGTTAAATTGGCGTTTAGGCGTTGGGTATTACACTGACATAGGGCAGGGTCAGCTGACATACAGCCAGGTTGCCAGTTTTTGCCTGCTGGTATCTGCAGGGGCAGGAGAAATCTCCCAGCTGTTACACAGGAGCCACACTCTGCTATATATAGACGGCCTCCCCGCCTTGTTATGTACCACACATCGCTCAGGGTAGTCGTTGCACTGTCGTGTAATAGAATCCATTCCTGCCATTGCTAAAGTAGTCATAAAGCATATACAATTGTGCTGCTAAGAAACACACACACACACAAATAAACACATACACACAACACATATAAACACACACAACACATATAAACACATACACACGCATATAAACAAACATATAGAAATATAACACACACAGCACATATAGAAACATACACTGCACATATATAAACACACACAGCACATATAGAAACATACACTGCACATATATAAACACACACAGCACATATATAAACACACACAGCATATATATAAACACACACAACACACATATAAACACACACTGCACATATATAAACACACACTGCACATATGTAAACACACACAACACACATAGAACCACATACACACAACACATATAAACACACACAACACATATAAACACATACACACGCATATAAACAAACACATACACACAACACATATATAAACGCACACAGCACATATATAAACACACACAACACACATATAAACACATACACACGCATATAAACAAACACATACACACAACACATATATAAACGCACACAGCACATATATAAACGCACACAGCACATATATAAACATACACACTACACATACACACTACACATACACACAACACATATATAAACACACACAACACACATATAAACACACATATAAACACACACAGCACATATATAAACACACACTGCACATATATAAACACACACTGCACATATGTAAACACACACAACACACATAGAACCACATACACACAACACATATAAACACAAACACACACAGCACATATATAAACACACACAGCACATATATAAACACACACAGCACATATATAAACACACACAGCACATATATAAACACACACAACACACATAAACACACACAACACATATAAACACAAACACACACAGCACATATATAAACACACACAACACACATATAAACACACACAACACATATAAACACAAACACACACAGCACATATATAAACACACACAACACACATATAAACACACACAACACATATAAACACAAACACACACAGCACATATATAAACACACACAGCACATATATAAACACACACAGCACATATATAAACACACACAACACACATATAAACACATACACACGCATATAAACACAAACACATACACACAACACATATAAACACACACAACACATATATAAACGCACACAGCACATATATATATATATAAACATACACACTACACATACACACAACACATATAAACACACACAGCACATATATAAACACACACACCACACATAGAAACACATACACACGCATATAAACAAACACATACACACAACACATATATAAACGTACACAGCACATATACACACAACACATATAAACACACACAGCACATATAAAAACACACACAGCACATATATAAACATACACACCACACATACACACAACACATATAAACACACACAACACATATATAAACACACAACACATATATAAACACACACAACACACATAGAAACACAAACACATACACACAACACATAGAAACGCACACAGCACACATAGAAACACACAAACTTGACACTTATAAACACACACATATCTTCACATATACACATACACACACTTATAAACATATACACACATCTATACACTCACACACACACTTATAGACACATACATACTCTACATATTTTTTGCTAGCCTTCAGGACTAGTAAGAACAGATTGGTAAATATAAAGTATTTTTTCCTGCAGGAATTAAGGTCATATTTAGGCTTTTTATCTTTAAACTAGCAGCAAATGTATGTGTGTGCACAATAGATACTGCTGTATACATGCTCATTGTATGGGCAGTGACAACAAGCATTCACGTGCATACAAATGAAATATAGGTTTAAGCACAGCAGTATCCTTTTCATTTAACAAATGCAATACGTTTTTACCATATCAATCTTTAGATGCAAAAACGGTTAGAAAATAGAATGACAGCAATAAATGACGCACAATGTCATCCAGTCACATTACAGCAATGACTGATATGATGGACACAGATTATCCCACATTTTCACATCTGGATTTCAGATCATTGTATGCAGAATAACCCCATAAAGTTATTTTTGGATGCTGGAGCTCAGCATGTTTTTAACCCTCTTTCTACCTAAATGATGTAATAGACAGCTTTGGTAAATGGGATCTTGACCATATCACATGTCTGCGTGCTCTCCCTATTAACACCTCCCATATCGGTGACATAAACCGCTGAGCTGCTGGAGTAGGTTCTGTGTTGACTTTGGCTAACGCTCCGTACACACAGAATTAGCTTTCCTCCTACACTACTCCCCAGTGCTATTATCCACCAGAGCAGTGAATCCTTAGATAAGGGACCCAAAAGCTCAGGCCACTGGCCAGATCTTATTGCAGCTTGTCAGCGCAAGTCAAGGTGCAGAGTCAGAGATTACTCTTAAAGGGACATTATACACTAGATTTTTCTTTGCATAAATGTTTTGTAGATTATCAATTTATATAGCCCATACAGATTTTTTTTTATGGTATTTTTGCTTATTTTTAAATAACATTGCTCTGATTTTCAGACTCCTAACCAAGCCCCACAATTCTAGGAGAATACCGACAGATACCTACCCCAGCTTGCTTCTGTTTGTGTAAAGGGTCTTTTCATATGCAAAGGAAGGGGGAGGGGGGAGTGTCTGAGATTTCCCACTTGCAGTGGGTGTTCCAGATAGCCTTTTAAACAGAGCTAAACTGGAAGCTTCTAAGTAAGTTTTTTAACCGTTTTATACTGGATTTTTAGATCAGTATCAGTGCATCTTATTCTTTATAGCAGTGTCTATTACATGCAGTTATATGAAAATTGGTGTATACTGTCCCTTTAATAACGGACAGGCCACATGCAGTATTTCTCAGTTGCAATGGAAAAGATTAGTCACTATATGGCTATATGTATACTTTTTAGTTGTGTTTTTTTTTAAAGGAGTATAATAGTCAACATTTTTCATTGTTTCTTCTTAAAGGGTCATGAAACCCCAAACATGTATTTAATGATTCATTCCATTTAGTTGTATTATCTATTTTGCTTCATTTTCTTGATATCCTTTGTTGAAGAAGCAGCAATGCACTACTAAGAGCTGTCTGAACACATTGGGGGAGCCAATAACACGAGGCATATATGTGCAGCCACCAATCAGCAGTTTCCAAGCCTACCTAGGTATCCCTTTCAACTAAGGATACCAAGAGAACAAAACAAATGAGATAAGAGAAGTAAATTGTTTAAAATCACTTATCTGAATCATGAAAGGAAACAATTGGGTTTCATGTCTCTTAAACAAGGGCAGTACAAAAAGTTCCTGCCTTGTATAAATCAATATTTTCTTGTCACGCTTGTAGTGGCTTGTCCCTTTCAACCAATAAAACAGAAGCAGTTGCCCTTATCAGCCACTAGGATTGGTATACAAGTTTTAGTTTTGACAGCTTGTATTGTAAAAAATAATAGATTTTTTTGGAGTTGAAAGTCTTTTTAAGTATGATTGACAAGTACGTTTGTGCTGGGAAACTGCCACCTAAAAATGATGACATTTCTAAGCCAAGTCATTTGTGTCACAAACCTTCATTTTCCTTTTTTCTAAATTGAACAGTTAGTTGAACCCCTTTGTAACTTGTCAGGAGACGCTGTACCAGTTATTGCGAGCAGGAGCTTCTTTCATGATTCAGATAGAGCATTTATTCCGATTATCAATTCTGCCTCACTATCTTGGTATCCTTTAGCAGTGCACTAGTGAGAGCTAGATGAACACACCGGTAAGCTAGTGACAACGGGCATATATATGTAGCCACCAATCTGCAGCTAGCTCCCAGCTTCTGAGAATACCTAAGTATGCTTTTCAACAAAAGATAACAAAACAAATTAGATAATGGAAGTAAACGGCTTGTTCTATCTGAATCATAACATAAATATTTTGTGTTTTATGTCCCTTTAAAGGGACATGAAACCCAATTTTTTTTCTTTTGTGATTTAGAAAGAGCATGTCATTTTAAACAACTTTCTAATTTACTTCTATTATCTAATTTGCTTCATTTTCTTGATATCACTTGCTGAAAAGCATATCTAGATATGTTCAGTAGCTGCTGATTGGTTGCTGCACATAGAGGCCTTGTGTGATTGGTTAACACATGTGCATTGCTATTTCTTCAACAACGGATATCTAAAGAATTTAGCAAATTAGATAACAGAAGTAAATTGGAAAGTTGTTTAAAATTGCATGCCCTATCTGAATCATGAAAGTTTGATTTTGACTAGACTGTCCCTTTAAGTCATACGTTTGAGGCCATGTCATTTTGGCTCACTTCATAATATGGTTTCTGCTTGAGTGGGCTGTGACGCTTTGTTTTACCATCTTCTCTGGCAGTCAAAGAGTTAAACCAATTTTTACATCGCAAGCTCTCCAGAACAGGGATTTGCAATCTGAACAGTTGCATTTTGGGGTCTGTGCTTGTGTTGGGTTTGAAATACTTTATGAAGTAAATCATTTATGCATTGCCTCTTCAGTGTACATGTATATAAATATATATTTATATATAAAAGTGTAAATAATATACAGCGACATCGTATAGCTAAGCGCCTCCGTATCTGCACCACCATCTGCTTGCTTTCCCTGAAAACAAATCCATATGTTAAATGTTTTCGTGACTTCTAGACAGCACTGTAGGGAGATAAAAAAGAAACGAATGATTACAAAATTAGACTGTCCTTTTAAAACGCGTCTATTATTATTATTATTATTTAGTGTGCAGCTGCGCAGGGTTCGAATTACTCACAATCTAATGAAATATTTACCAGTTAAAATATATACATAATATGTATAAATGCATAGGGCACGCAGGCAGGTGTTGCTGGCTTGTATAGGAGTGATGGTTTTTATCCATGCAGGAAGGAATTAGAAGCTAGGAGCCGTAGGGTGCTGGGAATTCCTATCAGAGTTTATATGTATGTGCAGCTTTATTAGTCTGAACGTGGGAGCTGTATTTGTATTAAACTCATTTGTCTGTTCCCTAAGCCCCTTCATAGCGTCTATTCTCTCTATTCGCTGAGGCCCAGTGGCTGTTTCAACTTATTAGCAATAATTAAGATTCATTTTTACACAGCCCCAGCTGAGTTGAATTTATGTCTGCAATTCTAATCTCAGTTAAAAATGAAAGTCCTAAAACTGGCAACAAATTTGGTAAAAGTTACAAAAAAGTAATAAAAATAAATAATTATTTTAAAAAAAAGCTGTCTGTGACTGTTTTTTGTTTATTTTTTGAGGTTACTCATTTTTTTAAAGGAACGTAGAAGGCATAATTGAGACAGATCATGCATTAAGATAAATACAAATTTTACTTGTATTATCAAATTTGTTGAAACTTAAAGGGACAGTCAACACCAGCATTGTTGTTGTTTAAAAGATAGATAATCCCTTAATTACCAATTCCCCAGTTTTGCATAACCAACACAGTTATAATTATACACGTTTTACCTCTGTAATTACCTTGTATCTAAGCCTCAGCAGACTGCCCCTTTATTTCAGTTCTTTTGACAGACTTGCAGTTTAGCCAATCAGAGCTGTCTCCATGGTAAATTCATGTGCATGAGCTCAATGTTATCTATATGAAACACGTGAACTAATGCCCTCTAGTGGTTAAAAACTATCAAAATGCATTTAGATTAGAGGCGGACTTCAAGGTCTAAGAAATTAGCATATAAACCTCCTAGGTTTAGCTTTCAACTAAAAATACCAAGAGAACAAAACAAAATTGGTGATAAAAATAAATTGGAAAGTTGTTTAAAATCACATGCCCTATTTGAAACATGAAAGTTTTTTTTGGACTTTACTGTCCACTTAAGTCCTTAACTTGAGAGCATACCAAAGTATGCTTAGGAACGTACACATGTTTTGAGCACTGTATATATAACACTGTTGCTACAAAAATGCTTCCATATAGTACTAACAAAATGCCCCTGAGAAAACGAGTTTAATTTTTTTTAGAATTAAAATAAAAATTATTGCTAATATGTCTAAGTAATGAAAGTTTGATTTTACTTTAATATTTAGTAAAAACTTACAAAATGCCAGCATTTGTAATGATTTATTTAGCATTACATATAATATATGAAAGTAAGAATTGCTCTAAGAATAGAGATTTTAGTACATGTGATATCATTCAGAAAACACAAATCTTTGCTGGATTAAAACAGCCAATTTATTAAAACAGCCAATTTATTCAAGGAGTTGCTATATATACTGCTAAATAATGACCAATGTTTATTCTTCATTTTTTTTAAATAAATATATATATATATATATATATATAAAATATGTATATGTTTTCTATTGGATACGTTTTTAATGAGTGATAGAAGGTTGGAAAACTGGTAGAACGCATTAATCCTCTACATGATTTTTTAATGTAATATATACCGTATATATTAGGTTGGCAGCGTTAACAGAATGGGTTGCTATTATTATTGTGGTAAATTAATTTTAGGTGTGACATAATGCGTTAATTTCAAATTGCACAATATATAATGATGTGGTTTACTTACGTTTTCATAACCTAATGATTTTAATATCGAGAGATTATTAGCATTTTCATGGATATTACTCAAGATGTCTTGTTAACTATATTTTTTTGGTATTAGGTCATATTTATTGGTTTGCATGTTGTAGTTATTATAATTGATAGCTAATAAGGCAGATACGAATTATACTTTGTGCATTATGTCCTCTCAATGCAGTAAAATTACATAATTAACAATTGCATAATAAAAAAGACAATGATTTAACACCTACTTTGAATTTTAAATAAGCAGTAGATTTTTTTTCTGACAAATTTTATTTTTTCTCTCCCATTTTCTGCCCCCCCCCCGTATCATGTGACAGACATCAGCCAATCACAGACTAGTATACATATATCCTTTGATCCTGTGCACATGCTTAGTACGATTGTGTTCCCCTAGAAAGTGTGAATATAAAAAGACTTTGCAAAATTTTATAATGGACGTAAAGTATCTTAAAACTGCTGATCTTAAGTTGAATCATAAAAGTTTATTTTAATTTGAGTGTCCCTTTAAGGCAGCTGCCATTTTGTATAAACTGAATTCCAGAACATCCAGCGTCAGCTCCACATCCTTTACCTTACGTACACAATATATACATATAGACACAATATATGGCCAAAAGTATGTGATCAACTGACCATCGCGCCTATATGAGGGTGTTGGATATCCCATTCCAAAACCATTGGCATTAATATGGTGTTGCCCCTCTCTTGCGGCTATAACCGTTGCCGCTCTTCTGTGAAGGCTTTCCACAAGAGTTTGGGCTATGTCTGCTGGTATTTGTGCCCATGCAACCAAAAGATCATTTGTGAGGTCAGGTGCTGATGTTGCTTTGCACCAATCCAGACAAGATTTGCAATTGTGAATGTTGATGTGATGCTTATGTGTACACCCATTTCATGAAGCTACGGTCGCACAGTGAAGTAGCTTCCAGAGGCAGTTTGGAACTTTCTAATGAGTGATGCAGCGGGTGATATGTGATATTTACTCGCTACACTCTTCAGCTCACTCCTGGATCTGCAAGCTTGAGTGATCTACCACATTGTGTCTGAACTGTGGTTGTTCCTATACAATTCTACTTTACAATAATAGCACTTGCAGTTAACTGGGGCAGATCTAGCAGGGTAGAGATTTCACAAACTGACTTGTGGTAAAGGTGGCATCCTATGAAATTAGACAATAGAAGTAAATTTGTAAGTTATTTAAAATCATATGCTCTATCTGAATCATGAAAGACAAAATTTGGGTTTCATGTGCCTTTAAGAGAATATAGGAATTGCTGTACGCCATTACAAATTAGATTATATTTGTCAACAATCTTAGATAGCTGAGAAGTTGAAAATGACTGGGATTGCTCTGAACAAAACTTCAAAGAAAATTATATTTAATACTTCAAATGAGTAAATAAGTTATCCCTTTTTTAATTATCTATTTAAATTACAGTCTGCCAGCATTGCAGCAGTTTTTTATTTATAGTCTCCTACCAAAATAATCAGCAACACACAACATATGAGATTGTCCGATTGCTTGAACACAAGGGCTGAATGTATGAAATGTAGGGAGGTTGTTTGCAGCAGGAGGGCATGCGCACTTACAATTTGCTACAGTACTAGTATAGTAATAGGTGTTTTTAGGAGGATGTGCATGTTGCATGTTGAGATTAGTAGATGACGGTACAGTTCACCAAGAGGTGAATGTCTTCGTTTAGATCCTCAGCTGCATATCCTCCTCTGATATTCCTCTTATCACCAATCTTGTTGTAATGTGCACAACAGAAAGGAGTCAAAGGTGACGCATCTTTTTACCCTCTGAGTTCTCAACGGATGGTGCCTTCCAATTTAATATCTTGGGGGAATTAATGTCCGACAGTGGTATAAATGTGTATGAACATGCATAATAGCAGCCGGGATAAATGATTTGTGATTAAACATTAACCTGATTCACCGAAACTGCCTACAACTGCTACGTAAACCAAAGAACTCTTGTACGAATCAAAAACAAAAGACCTTTTAAAAAGACTTTAGCTATATATATATATATATATATATATATATATATATATATATAAAAAAAATTTTAGTACTTTTCTTTGCAAAACGTATCAGTTAAATGTTTGAAAAACAAATAAACATATTGTTTGCTGTGATTTTTTTTTAATTGCCAAACTCCACCGAACACTTGGCTTATTTGATTGAAGGTGCCAAACCGGTCTTGAGTCTGCAAGACAGCAAGGCTAGCAACAATCAATATGTATACATTGCATCGTTTTGGAGGAATAACCTTGAGACGTCTGCAATGTGTTTTTTTTTCAGTTTTGAGAATAAGAAAAGCCTTAATTTTCAAAGCTAAATTACATGAAAGGAGTTAAAACAAATGACGAAATTATATTACGAAGTTGCTTTAAAACGCATAACTAGAGATTTTATATTAAAAGCTAAAGCTTCTCACTGTTCATTTAATTATCACTTCTTTCTTCAGAAATGACACAAATAAAAGTATGAGATATGGTAATGGTATGGTACACTTTGTTATCCATTGGATACCCTAGTATGTTGCTAGAGTTTCCAGCCAAAGACCTACAAGTAATAGATAATGTTCTCATACACAGCTTAGCGTTTGGGACATCTGCTTGAAGAGTTAGATGTAAGCTGAGGTAGATGGCATGTTTATTGAAGGATAGTGTCTGCAGTATACTTGCAAACATCTCTTTTCTGGTTTGGAATGACACAGATACTAGTTTATTTATTTTCAATGGGTATTTTCCATGTGTCTTAGCTCAGTGACTGTAAATAAAATGATTAGAAACTCATGATTTTACAATCAGTTTAATAAGTTAACCCCTTAATGACCACAGCACTTTTCCATTTTCTGTCCATTTGGGACCAAGGCTATTTTTACATTTTTGCGGTGTTTGTGTTTAGCTGCAACTTTCCTCTTACTCATTTACTGTACCCACACATATTATATACAGTTTTTCTCGCCATTAAATGGACTTTCTCAAAATATCATTATTTTCATCATATCTTATAATTTACTATAAAAAAATTATAAAATATTAGGAAAAAATGGAAAAAACACACTTTTTCTAACCAAACTTTTTCCCCCAAAATCTGTTACATATCTACAACCACCAAAAAACACCCATGCTAAATAGTTTCTAAATTTTGTCCTGAGTTTAGAAATACCCAATGTTTACATGTTCTTTGCTTTTTTTGTAAGTTATAGGGCCATAAATACAAGTAGCACTTTGTTATTTCCAAACCTCTTTTTTTTCAAAATTAGCGCTAGTTACATTGGGACACTGATATCTTTCCGGAATCCCTGAATATCCCTTGACATGTATATATTTTAGAAGACATCCCAAAGTATTGATCTAGGCCCATTTTGGTATATTTCATGCCACCATTTCCCCGCCAAATGCGATCAAATAAAAAAAATTGTTCACTTTTTCACAAACTTTAGTTTTCTCACTGAAATTATTTACAAACAGCTTGTGCAATTATGGCAAAAATGGTTGTAAATGCTTCTCTGGGATCCCCTTTGTTCAGAAATAGCAGACTAATATGGCTTTGGTGTTGCTTTTTGGTATTTAGAAGGCCACGAAATGCCGCTGCCCACCACACATGTATTATGTCTAGCAGTGAAGGGGTTAATCAGGTAGCTTGTAGGGAGCTTGCAGGGTTAATTTTAGCTTTAGTGTAGAGATCAGCCTCCCACCTGACACATCAGACCCCCTAATCCCTCCCAAACAGTGCTCTTCCCTCTCCCACCCCACAATTGTCTCCGCCATCTTAAGTGCTGGCAGAAAGTCTGCCAATACTAAAATAAAAGGTTTTTTTTTTTAAAATATATATATTTTTAGCATATTTACATATGTTTATGTGTAGGATTCCCCCCTTAGCCCCCAACCTCCCTGATCCCCCCCCAAACAGCTGTCTAACCCTCCCCCTCTACCTTACTGGGAGCCATCTTGGGTACTGGCAGCTGTCTGCCAGTACCCAGTTTCTGCAAAAAAAAAATGCTTTATATATTTATTTATTTTTCTGTAGTGTAGCTTCCCCCCCACAAAACAACCCCCCTCCACCACCTCCCAGATCACTTCGATTTTTAATAAAAAATATTTTACCCAACGTTTATTTGTAACTGTTTTCTAGTGTAGCCGTTCCCACCCGCATCCCCCCGCCTTCCCGTGCACGTGCACGCCCCCGGCGATCCTGCCCACGATCCCACCCCCAGGGCTCATTGATGGCCGCCCACTTACCTCCCACGTAAGCTCCCACCCACCAACGATACCGGCCATCGATGTCCGGTGCAGAGAGGGCCACAGAGTGGCTCTCTCTGCATCGGATGGCCAAGGGGGGTTATTGCAGGATGCCTCGATATCGAGGCATCACTGCAATAACCCGAAAGCGGCCGGAAACTATCAAGATCTCTTCCAGTGCTTTCCAGACCAAGGACGTACGCCATACGTCCTCGGTCATTAACTGTATTTTTTTTTTTTGAGGACGTATGGCGTAAGTCCTTGGTCATTAAGGGGTTAAAGAATAAGCATTCTTCTGTGCCCTATAATTCTCAGTATTTGTTGTGCTTTGTTTTAGCTGCAGAATGTGGGGAAATCTGAACACAAAGGCAAATATCTATCTCTAGATATTTCTGTTGGAGAAGTACTGTGAGGTTTATGGGCAACATCTCATTTTTCTAATGGGCAAGCAAATACAAATATAAGATGCAGAAACTGCTTTTGTTTAAAAGTGGTGAGATAAATCCCCCCTACAAGCACTCATTTGGGGTAATGTCCGGCTCTTACACAGTTGTTGTATATATTTATATGTGTATATAGTACAAACATAGGAGTAGTGGCTCCATCGATATGTCAAGGCTGTAGGGTCAGGGAGGGGAATAGGGTTTCTTGTGGTTAATGACCTGTAAAATTATTTGCTTATGTTAAAGGGATACAGAACCCACATTTTTTCTTTCATGATTCAGATAGAGCATGCAATTTTAAGCAACTTTCTAATTTACTCCTATTATCAAATAATAGGAGTATCTTTGGTTTTAGCACCTGGGTAGTGCTTGCTGATTGGTGGCTAAATGCCACCAATCAGCAATTGCTCTCTAGGGTGCTGAACCAAAGATGGGCCGGCTCATAAGCCGGCATTCCTGCTTCTTCAAATAAAGATACAAATGAATGAAGAAAAATTGGTAATAGGAGTAAATTAGAAAGTTGCTTAAAATTTCATGCTCTATCTGAATCATGAAATATTTTTTTTTCAGTATCCCTTTAAGTTATAGAGTGTCATGCTGTGGATTGCCTGTTGTAGAGAGACATTGGGTGTCAGTCTCCTGGTACTTCTGTAGCTCAGGACATTTATGTTGTTTTTAGTGTGTGGGTAAAATTAAAAGTAGGAATAGTTTAGCCATGGTCTGCTTTTTAGGAATATCTTCACTGCATATTAATCCTAGTGATCTCTTCATTTTATCAATTTATAAAGCACCCTGGGTCAATACCGTCATGACACCTTCACTAAATTAAAACATTTAATCCTCGTAAAGATCACACTATGAAAAATGATAGCACTAAATGCCTTGATATTTCAAGCTTCTGTCCTTGAAAACTTTCTCTTTAGCGCAGTGACATTTTTAGCCTTGTGAATCCTGATTTGTTGTGAAAAGAGTAAGAGTGACAAAGATGAGAGAGGGGGGTTGGCCAAGGTACAAACACAATCCCTTGGTCAATGCATAGTTGTATCATGTCAGTCTATGGCTACTTATATATGTCTTTGTCTATTTCAATCTCTCTATGCCATTCTACTTCTCTCTTCCATCTCTTTTTCTGTTTCTAACTTTATTTCCTTCTATCTTTTTCTTTATCCTTCTTTATCTTCATGAAATTCTCCTATTTATTTTATAACTCATGGAAGACAAATTGCTTCTAATTTGCAGCCAATTTCATCTTTAACATTCTTTGCTTACTCAAATTTTCTTTTCCTTGTTCAAGTGATATGAAACTGTGATTTAGACAGAGAATACATTTTTGAAAAGGTTCCAAATAATTATCAAATTTGCTTTGTTCCAGTGGTATTTTTATTGAAGAGATACCTAGGTACCATAGGTGTCTAGATCACTACATGGAGGAAATAGTTCTGCGCTCTAGTGCTCTTGCCAATGTATAACATTCATTCAAAACTTTTGCCACATAGTGTTGCAGACACAAACACTCTCCTGAGCTATACCAAGAGAATGAAGAATATTTGTAAGTAAATTAGAAAGCTATTTAAAATGGCATGCTCTATCTGAATCATGAAAGGAAAATGTTGGGTTTCGTGTCCCTTTAACTCTTCTTTCTCTATAATGTCCAATAACACTTTCTTTAGTACGCTGTGCACTTCAGTTTTATCTTTGTGTAAATGTTTCTTTTAATGTATTATTCTGCTATCACATACCATAAAATAAATGGACATTTAATCTTCCCCAACTAGATGAAACTGGCGTTGTTGTATAAATGTACGTGTCTTTCGAATCCATGCCTTTGGGAGTTGCTTGCCCCTCGAGTAAACAAAAGGTTAACTATATTTTCTTGTGTCTGTAAATCTTCTCAATATTTCTTCAAGAACACACAGTTTACAATTTAGCTACTGATTCTTTTTCCCAACTATTATGGGAAAGAATCAAAATTTATGACAAAGCTTTTTTGATAAATTGCTGTTTTGTTACATGACACATTTTTATTTTTTACGAGAGACACTATTTCTGTCGCTCAATACAAGGCTCGGTTTGTTTGCGCGCCTTCCTACGGGTTTTACGTCTTGGCATCGTTGAGGTCATTTGTCTGGGAAATGCCACACTCGGGAAGAGATGAACGTTTTAGTGCCGATATATAGACAGATTCATAAAGACTATTGTCTGCTTTTATCTCAGAAAGCCTTGGCCATGGTACATAAACTGCTTTAGCCGGATAATGTGATTGGATGGAGGCATTTCAGACCTGTCAATTTCCCACAATGCACCATAAATTTTGTCAATTCTGGATTGTGTTTCTGAAAATAGGATCAGAGTGCTTGTCGTGAAGATATCTCTTATTCATTTTTATTCCCCTCTTTCTCTGTAGCATAGTGGAGTCTGACCGGCTGTCATTCACTTCTGTCTAAAACATGAAAAAAGCTCTTGCAATAATTTAAACAGGCAATCCCTCCGAGGATGAAAGTGAACTAAGAACAGAGACGTGTCTAATAGGTTAAATGGGACTGATTGACACGTTGGTCTTTAAAACCAGACAAGCATAAATATTTTTCCACTCTTTTTTTAATCGTGTTAATGGTGAGACTTTTTTTTTCTATCTTTTCTATTTTAATGCTTATTATACATACAAGTTTTGGCATTGCCTTTGCCTAAAGATTCTCAGAGTGGAAGCATTTTTGTTGGTTACACATAATATAAATTGCTTTACCTTTTAATTCTGATTTTATCTTTTAAATCACATTACTTGAATGTGGACACCCTTTCTACTGTAGGTCTCTAGTTTGCTGCAAAATCTCAGTAAAGTTTTGTGATTACAAGTGCGGCAAGGCTAAAAAAATAATCTCTGAAATGCAAAATTCACTTTAGTCATTTCTATTATTATTATTATTATTATTATTATTTATTTATAAAGCGCCAACAGATTCCGCAGCGCTGCCCATGGGTAATGGAGAAACAATACGATAAAAGACAACATTTTAGAGACAAATACAGGGGGAATTGAGGGCCCTATTCCAATGGGAACTTACAATCTAGAGGGGTAGGAAGATGGGAAACAGGAGGCAGGGACTGCAAAGGTTAGAATGATATTAGTGAGGAGATAGAGGGCAACTGTTAGTTAAGTGAAGTTAGTATGTTAATAAGTCGGTTGATAAGCTTCCCTGAACAAAAAGGTCTTTAGGGAACGTTTAAAGGAGGAGAGGTTAGGGGCAAGTCTGACAGTACAAGGAAGTGCGTTCCAGAGGGTTGGTGCCGCACGAGAGAAGTCCTGTAGTCTAGCATGAGAGGAGGTGATGGTAGAGGACGC
>NC_069510.1:21981841-21999341 GCF_027579735.1 Bombina bombina | reverse complement strand
ATTGTAGACTGTCCTTTTAATACCTAAAATGTGAGATTTGGTTTGTGTCTTTTTTTGTTGTTGTTATTGCAAACATCTTTATAGAACAATTTCCTGGCTCTTAAAAGATTATGGCTTTTCCATATTCAGGTTTGACTACTAAGTTCCAAACTAATGTATCTTCTCTTGCAGAACGTATGTATAAAAGTGCAACAGTTATGTCATTTTTGCATTCAGTCTATATTACGTCTGTCAGTTTTTACATGGCTGCCACAAATATGCTTGATTCATTGGTTGATGCTCAATCAGGGTCATTCACTCTAGCAAATATTTTGGCTTCTCTGCCAAACTGTTGAAGGGACATATTGTTTCAGTGGGAAAAAGAGAGCGAGAAAAAAAGATAGAGAGGTGGACAGGGAAATGAGTTAAAGAGACAGCTTGCCAAGGAATGAGACATGTTTCATTATGTTTTTCCATTTAGATTTCTATTTCTTATAATGAGGATTCATTTTCTAACATTTAACTTTGAACATGAAGATTGGTTTTATTAGGGTTGAAGGAGACATGAAACCCAGACAGAGTTTATCATTTTACACAACTTTCCTCTTTACTTTTACTATAAAACTTGCTTTATTCTTTTGCATCCTTTGTTGAAGGAGCAGCAATGCACTACTGGGAACCAGCTGAACACATCAGGTGAGACAATGGCAAGCAGTATATATATATATATATATATATATATATATATATATAGCCATCAATCAGCATCTGGTTCCTAGTAAAGCATTACTATTCCTAATCCTACCTAGGTATTTTTTTCAACAAAGGATTCTAATTAGATAATGTAAATTACAAATGTGTTTAAAGGGACAGTCTACAGAAGAATTTTTGTTTAAAAAGATTATTATTATTATACTTTATTTATGAAGCGCCAACATATTCCGCAGCGCTGTCCATGGATATAATTCATTTAAATACAACAGTACAAGACTTGTAAGAGACAAGACAAAATTTACAAACACATACAGGAGGAATTGAGGGCCCTATTCCCGTGGGAACTTACAATCTAGATGGGTAGGAGGTTGGGAAACAGGAGGTGAGGACTGCGGGATTGAATGAGGTAAATGTTGTAAGGTAAGAGAAATATTATTTAGTTGGGTGGTAGGCTTCTCTGAATAGAAAAGTATTCAGAGAGAATTTAAAGGGAGAAAGATTAGGGCAAAACCTGACAGCACGAGGGAGAGTGTTCCAGAGGGTAGGTGCTGCACGAGGGAGAGTGTTCCAGAGGGTAGGTGCTGCACGAGGGAGAGAGTGTTCCAGAGGGTAGGTGCTGCACGAGGGAGAGTGTTCCAGAGGGTAGGTGCTGCACGAGGGAGAGTGTTCCAGAGGGTAGGTGCTGCACGAGGGAGAGTGTTCCAGAGGGTAGGTGCTGCACGAGGGAGAGAGTGTTCCAGAGGGTAGGTGCTGCACGAGGGAGAGTGTTCCAGAGGGTAGGTGCTGCACGAGGGAGAGTGTTCCAGAGGGTAGGTGCTGCACGAGGGAGAGAGTGTTCCAGAGGGTAGGTGCTGCACGAGGGAGAGTGTGTTCCAGAGGGTAGGTGCTGCACGAGGGAGAGTGTTCCAGAGAAGAGGTGATAGTTGCGGATGCAAGGAGCAGGTAATTGTTGGATCGTAGTGGACGGGCTGGAGTATACTTGTGTATTAGAGAGGATAGGTAGAGGGGAGCGGCGTTGGTGAGAGCTTTGTATGTAAGGGTGAGAATTTTGAATTTAATTCTGCTGTGAATGGGGAGCCAATGAAGGGACTCGCAGAGAGGTGCAGCAGATACAGAGCGACGGGAAAGGTGGATCAGCCTGGCAGAGGCATTTAGGATGGATTGAAGGGGGAGAGGCAGGAAAGAGGAAGGCCAGTAAGTAGGTTATTGCAGTAGTCAAGTCGGGAAATAACAAGGGAGTGGATTATTTGCTTTGTGGTGTCAGCGCTCAGAAAAGGGCAAATCTTGGAAATATTGCGTAGATGGTTGCAGCAGGATGTAGAAAGCGATTGGATATGGGGTACAAAGGATAGATTTGAGTCAAGTGTAACTCTGAGGCAGCGGACTTGGGGCAATGGGGAAATGGTGATGCCGTCAACAGGGATAGAGAAGTCAGAAGTCGACATAGAGCTGGGGGTTGGGGGGAATAAGAAGGAGCTCAGTCTTGGACATGTTAATCTTTAGGTGGTGAGAGGCCATCCAGGAAGAAATACCAGATAAGCAGTCACTGACATGAGAAAGGACAGAGGGAGAGAGATAGATAATCCCTTTATTACCCATTCCATAATTTTGCATAAGCAACACATATTGATATAGTTTTTACCTCTGTGATTTTCTTGTATCAAAGCCTCTGCAGACTGCCCCTTATTTCAGTTATTTTGACAGATCTGCATTTTAGCCAATCTGTGCTGAGTCCTAGGTAACTCCATGGGAGTGAGCACAATGGTATCTATATGAAACACATGAACTAGCACCCTCTAGTTGTGAAAAAAATTCAAAATGCCTTCCGATAAGAGGCGGCTTTCAAGGGCTAAGAAACTAGCAAATGAGCCTACTAGATTTAGCTTTCAACTAAGAATACCAAGTGATGATACAAGTCAATTAAAAAGTTGTTTAAAATGGCATACCCTATCTGAAGCATGAAAGTTTATTTTTGACTTTACTTCCCCTTTAAGATAGAAATCTAGACACACTAGACCAGTTTGTTTCTAGGTAGAAGATAGAGAGGCAGGTAAAGTTTGAGATAGATGCAGCAGAAACACAGCCAAGGCACAGGGTAAGGAAATCTGCTCCTTCGGTGGAACCTAAATAATTTGACAATATGATTATGTGATTTACTGAACAACACACACACCTTGTTTTGTAGATCAAACAATCAGCATTGCCGTGGCTTTCACCATAGTGTACAGCTCTTTCTCCACACATGGAAAATGTTAATGTCATTTACCTGAAGACATAATATCTCCTTTCAAGTGGGCTGAATATTTTATAGGAAAATTAAAAATTTAAGTGTGAGAACGGCTGTCATCATGGAGAGAGAAAAAAGCGAGGGTTTCAGGTTGCGTGTTTGTCGTTCCTATTGTAATATAACCGTGTCATTTTAGAAAATGACATGGATGCTTAAAACGCACTTCCATGGCCCTCTTTAATTAAGGCAGAGGTATAATACCAATCTGCTTTCATTAATGAATTTTTAACCACTGCAGCGAGAGTGGAGTGACGCAAGAGACAGCTTTCACTTGTGGGATTTAATTTTTTAAGTACTTAACCCCTTTGGGGTTTTGAGGTATTCTAGTTAAGGGGTGGTCATTTAGATTAGGTTTCAGTGTCACAGAAGGGATCAATATTAGAAATCTCCACACATATTGTGCTAACTGCACATAGACTTCTCTGACTACATTTTCACTAAACTGACTGTTCACTTGCTGGTCTGTGCACTGATCTGGCTTTATGCTTTCTGATCTCACTGTATGCACATTGGTCTCACTGTATACATGTTGATTTGACATTGAGCATGCATATCTGATTGTGTGCACTCTGATTTGATTGTATGCACTGTGATCTGACTGTGTGCATGCTGATCTGACTGTGTGCATGCTGATCTGACGGTGTGCATGCTGATCTTACGGTGTGCATGCTGATCTGACGGTGTGCATGCTGATCTGACGGTGTGCATGCTGATCTGACTGTATGCACATTGGTCTCACTGTATACATGTTGATTTGACATTGAGCATGCATATCTGATTGTGTGCACTCTGATTTGATTGTATGCACTGTGATCTGATTGTGCATGCTGATCTGACGGTGTGCATGCGGATCTGACGGTGTGCATGCTGGTCTAACGGTGTGCATGCTGGTCTGACTGTATGCACATTGGTCTCACTGTATACATGTTGATTTGACATTGAGCATGCATATCTGATTGTGTGCACTCTGATTTGATTGTATGCACTGTGATCTGATTGTGCATGCTGATCTGACGGTGTGCATGCTGATCTGACTGTGTGCATGCTGATCTGACGGTGTGCATGCTGGTCTGACTGTATGCACATTGGTCTCACTGTATACATGTTGATTTGACATTGAGCATGCATATCTGATTGTGTGCACTCTGATTTGATTGTATGCACTGTGATCTGACTGTGTGCATGCTGATCTGACTGTGTGCATGCTAATCTGACGGTGTGCATGCTGATCTGACTGTGTGCATGCTGATCTGACTGTGTGCATGCTGATCTGACGGTGTGCATGCTGATCTGACTGTGTGCATGCTGATCTGACGGTGTGCATGCTGATCTGACTGGGTGCATGCTGGTCTGACTGTATGCACATTGGTCTCACTGTATACATGTTGATTTGACTATGATTTGACTTTGAGCATGCATATCCGATTGTATGCACTGTGATCTGATTGTGCATGCTGATCTGACTGTGTGCATGCTGATCTGACTGTGTGCATGCTGATCTGACTGTGTGCATGCTGATCTGACTGTGTGCATGCTGATCTGACTGTATGCACTCTGGTCTGACTGCACTAGGTGATTTTACTGATGCACTGCTCTCGCTATATGCACTGAGCTCTGACTGTGTGCATGCTGATCTGACTGTATGCATGCTGATCTGACTGTATGCATGCTGATCTGACTGTGTGCACTCTGGTCTGACTGTATGCATGCTGATCTGACTGTATGCATGCTGATCTGACTGTGTGCTCTCTGGTCTGACTGTATGCATGCTGATCTGACTGTGTGCATGCTGATCTGACTGTGTGCACTCTGGTCTGACTGCACTAGGTGATCTTACTGATGCACTGCTCTCGCTATATGCACTGAGCTCTGACTGTGTGCATGCTGATCTGACTGTGTGCACTCTGGTCTGACTGTGTGCACTCTGGTCTGACTGTATGCATGCTGATCTGACTGTATGCATGCTGATCTGACTGTATGCATGCTGATCTGACTGTATGCATGCTGATCTGACTGTGTGCTCTCTGGTCTGACTACACTAGGTGATCCTACTGATGCACTGCTCTTGCTGTATGCACTGAGATCTGACTGTATGCATGCTGATCTGACTGTGTGCTCTCTGGTCTGACTGTATGCATGCTGATCTGACTGTGTGCTCTCTGGTCTGACTACACTAGGTGATCTTACTGGTGCGCTGCTCTCGCTGTATGCAGGTATATGGTATATGACAAGGTGTTTGACTGCAAATGGGTATAATCTATATAAACATACATATACATATCTAAATATGTGTATCTGTGTATATATATATATGTATGTATCTGTGTGTATATATATATATGTATGTATCTGTGTATATATATATATATATATGTATGTATCTGTGTGTATATATATATATATATATATATATATATATATATATATATGTATGTATCTGTGTATATATATATATATGTATGTATCTGTGTATATATATATATATATATATGTATGTATCTGTGTATATATATATATATGTATGTATCTGTGTATATATATATATATATGTATGTATCTGTGTGTATATATATATATATATATATATATATATATATATATATATATATATATATATATATATATATATATATGTATGTATCTGTGTATATATATATATATGTATGTATCTGTGTATATATATATATATATATATATATATGTATGTATCTGTGTATATATATATATATATATATATATATATGTATGTATGTGTGTGTATATATATATATATATATATATATATATATACCCACAATTTCTCTTTCATGATTTAGATAGAACTTGCATTTTTAAGTAACTTTCTAATTTACTCCTATTATCAATTTTTCTTCATTCTCTTGTTATCTTTATTTGAAAAAGCAGGAATGTATAAGCTTAGGAGCCGGACCATTTTTGTTTCAGCACCCTGGGTAGCGCTTGCTGATTGGTGGCTATAAATATCCATACACAGATGTAACTACACACACTTATCTATTGCACTTATCTAAATACTCTCACAGACAAAGATTATATTGTTTTAAAAACATTGTGGAAAGATTAGTATTTTTAGCCTCTTAACAACCCTGTACGTGGTTATGGGGCTTGCTTTTCCAATAGCGCGGTTTTGCCACCAGGGGAAAACCCTTAACGACCAGCAACATGCATGGTGCATCGTGAAGGGGTTAAATGATTTCGTATTTCTGTGAATCAGCAAATGAACTAACAAAAGAAAAGAACTGATTGTTCCATCTAATTGCTTTTCTCCCTGATTTAACATGCATAGAATTACTTTGTGGTTCTATCTATTTACATATCTGCAGGAAACAAGTTTCACAATATCACCAACCATTTTTATAAAATATCTTCTTCCCATTTCCCTGAAACCTTCTTAAAACACGTCCTCTTGTTCTAAGACTCTGCCTTCTCTAAAATATTTGATCCTTCTGGAAACGCTTAAATGGTTTAATGTATGTGAATGTTTGTGTGATTTCATTTCCCCTCTCTTCCACCACGTAACAACCTTTTGTTGCTGAGTTGTTATCATGTAGATAGACTATCAATCGCACTGCGAGCTATACAGCCACATAATGAAGACAGAACAGAATAATTGATTGAATGCTGTTTTCTTTTTCATTATGTATCATAGCAGAACTGGTTGTCTTCTGCAAGTGAAGTTATATTCTTTGATGACTATAAATTAATGCACTCACTGCATTTACTATAAGCAAAGATGGAACGGTAAAATGTAGTCGCATTTTAATTGCCAACAGAAAATGCTCCAACGTGTTAAAGGGACAGTCAACTAAATTTTTTTTATTGTTTAAAAAGATAGATAATCCCTTTATTACCCATTCCCCAGTTTTGCATAATCAACATGGTTATATTACATGACTGACTATGACTATTACATGACTATGATCACATGACTATTATCTATTGACTTGCATTTTAGCCAATAAGTGCTGTGTCATCCAAAACCCACGGGCGTGAACACATTGTTATCTATATGGCCCACACGAACAAGCAATCTCCTGTTGTGAAAATCAAATACAAAAGCATATGATAAGAGGCTGTCTTTAGTGGCTTAGAAACAGGCAGAAATTTAGAGGTTTAAAATTATGAAGTATATTAATGTAACAATGTTGGTTGACATTATCTGTCTTTTTAAACAATAACAATTTTGGTGTTGACTGTCCCTTTTAGTCCTTTTATTATTGTAGTATTTTTTGCATATAACAATTTGCTTACCCCCCTGCAAAGACACATAGTTAAAGCCGGCTTCAGAGCAGCTATGTACTGTCTAGAGCTGAATACGACTGATGACCCAATACTGTAAGGATGCTTTACTATACATAACGAAACCTTTTCTATTAAAATCTAAATGTCCCTTTAAGATGTCACTAATACGTATAACCACATATAGCTCAGTATCACCAGATAATAGCTGATTGTATCTGTTTGCTAAAAGGGAGCCATTATGAGAAATGTACCGTTTCTAGGTTTTTTTAATTGTGACTCCATTATAGGATGTAAAGCCATCAAGTTGTCAGTTTTGCAGTGTTGCCAGGTCATTTTTTTTTTTATGGATTTTATTAGCACCACACAATGTGGGACAATTTGTATCCCTTATGAGACAATGCATTAGACAATAAAACGTGTACTATAAGAACACAAAGCAAATCCTCTTTTTAACCAGCCAACTTTAAAGGGACACTGAACCCAAATTATATTTTTCATGATTCAGATACAGCAGCAATTTTTAAGCAACTTTCTAATTTACTCCTATTATCAATTTTTCTTCAGTCTCTTGGTATCTTTATTTGAAAAGCAAGAATGTAAACTTTACTAGTCGTTCCACCTTTGGTTCAGCACCTGGGTACTGCTTGGTGATTGGGGGCCTAAAGGGACAGTCTAGGCCAAAATAAACTTTCATGATTCAGATAGAAAATGTAATTTAAACAATTTCCAATTTACTTTTATCACCCATTTTGCTTTGTTCTCTTGGTATTCTTAGTTGAAAGCTTAACCTAGGAGGTTCATATGCTAATTTCTTAGACCTTGAAGGCCACCTCTTTTAAGAATGCATTTTAACAGTTTTTCACCACTAGAGGGTGTTAGTTCATGTATTTCATATAGATAACACTGTGCTTGTGCACGTGAAGTTATCTGGGAGCAGGCACTGATTGGCTAAACTGCAAGTCTGTCAAAAGAACTGAAATAAAGGGGCAGTTTGCAGAGGCTTAGATACAAGATAATCACAGAGGTTAAAAGTATATTAATATAACTGTGTTGGTTATGCAAAACTGGGGAATGGGTAATAAAGGGATTATCTATCTTTTAAAACAATAAAAATTCTGGTGTAGACTGTCCCTTTAATGCAGCTACCAATCCGCAAGCGCTATCCACTGTGCTGAACCAAAGATGGGCCGTCTCTCAAGCTTACATTCCTGCTTTTTCAAATAAAAATTCCAAGAGAACGAAGAAAAATTGATAATAGGAATAAATTAGAAAGTTGGGTTCAGTATCCCTCTAAATAATTTATCTTCAAACACTGTATAGTTTTGGTGGAATCACTTGCTAACATAGCTTTTTCATGCAGCAATTCAGTCATTTCACTTTCTTTCCCAAAAGCACAAGCGTCCATCTTGTTTCTTGAAAAGATTTAACAAATGTGCAGAGAAGTCAATTAATTACTCCTGCTTGTACCCAACCTCACATAGCAAGCCGCTGTAAAGAAAAGCACTTTCTAATCACTGTTTGTTAAAGTAATTACTTGCCACATCCTTAATTAGCATTGAAAATGGTTCAACAAAGTGTGTCGTGAGGCTTTGTACACTGCCATCCGTGTCTCAGACGTTACCACAGTCTGTCGGCTTATTTAATACTGGCATATTAAACCATTTGATTAGGTTAATGTTATGTAAGTGCGTTTTTTTTATTTGGACGCTAAAGTCAAAATAAAGTTTCATGATTCAGATGGAGCATGCAATTAAAAAAAAAAACGTTCCCATATACCTCCTTTATGAAATGTGCACATTTTTTTATATGCACTCTCTGAGGCGTCAGTTCCTACTGAGCATGTGCAAGAGTGCACAGTGTATACAGATATGCATTGGCTGATGGCTGTCACGTGATACAAGAGAGGTCAAATTGGATTAACTTTGACATTTGTCTGAAAATATTATACTGCTCATCTCAAATTCAAAGTAAGTGCTATTGTATTGTCAATTATTCAGAATGATTGTCTATTTATGGAACAACCTACCTGTAGATGTGGATCAAAATGAAACGTTCATGATTCAGATAGGCCGTGCAATTTTAAACAACTTTCCAATTTACTTTTATCATCAAATTTGCTTTGTATCTTGGAATTCTTTGTTGAAAGCTAAAACTAGGTCAGCTCATATGCTAATTACTAAGCCCTTAATAAAATAAAAAAAAATCTGGAGTAGACTGTCCCTTTAATAGCTTGCCTTATTCTTGCTGTTGTCTCACTCTGGAGGTTTCCCGGATCACCAGTCCCGTTTACTACCGGTGAACACTTGGGGAGCTCCTCTTTCTACAGCAGTAGGAAACAATGTTGCATTCAAAAAAATAATACATACATAGATATATAAATTGTCTCTATGGCACAAAATGCATCAGAATCGTGGCAAGACAGCATTAAGTTATACTCATTGCGCCTATCAGTAAAATGCCCTAGATACATAATCTAAATGCTCTAATTCATTGTACGTCGTTGTTGTACTCTTAGGTAGAGAATTTAAATCTCCCCAATCTCGTCTGACGGGGTAGACTGACAGCTCCTGTCTGCACGTGATTGGCTGTGCGCTGGGAAAGTACACAGACTCGCCTGTCTGCAATGGTAAATGCAGGTAGCAATCTTCTGCCCGCCTGACGAGAAGCCAAAACGGCCGCCCCTGTCCACCATTGGGATGATAAATAGAGCCCTATGTGTCTAAACCCCACAAAGGCGTTAAACCTATAGAGGAAGTCCCGTGCAAGATCTGCGGATAAGCTGCTGGTCCCGAGCAGGAAACAGACGATGAGCCTACCAGTAGCTGCAGTTGCAAGACCCAGCCAATCACATTGCCTGTGTTCTGCCACTCTGGAGCAGGACGTTACTTATCTAAACTTTATCGGTTTAGAAGAATGCCAACAAGCCGCAGATACTGTAGACATTCAAATATTTCAACCAGAACACATTTTATTAACACTGAGGAGCTAGGAAGGGTTCACAGAGCTCAAAAGTATCTCTGACTAATCCATGTCACATGACTGTATGCCACAAACGTGTAATGCATTGCTCTATCTAGTAGGCTTTTCCCAGAATCCAAACATTCCAAATCCGTTATTTAATATCCTTTTTTAAAGCTGATACGGAACGTTACATATTCACAATAAATCTATGTATTACAGCTTATAATACATGCTATATTTTATCAATTAGTCAAATACATTTTTTGTTTCTGCCTTTTTTTTCTTGTAGTATATGTTTTAAAGTTGTAGGTTTTCCACTTTTGAGAATTGGAGGTACTTACTGCAGATTTTAAAAGTATTTACCTGTTACATATCTGTCCTTAATTGGCTTAAAGGGACATGAAACCCAATTTTTTTCCTTTCATAATTCAGATAGAGAATACAATTTTAAACAGCTTTCTAATTTACTTCTTTTATCTAATTTGTTTCATTCTCTTGGTACAATTTGTTGAAGGAGCAGCAATGCACTAATGGTTTCTAATTGAACTCATGGGTGAGCCAATCACAATCAATATATATATGCAGCCACCAATCAACAGCTAGAACCTAGGTTATCTGCTACTCCTGAGCTTGCCTAGATAAACCTTTCAGCAAAGGATAACAAGAGAAGGAAGCAAATTAAATAATAGAAGTAAACTGGCATTTTGTTTAAAATTGCTTTATTCTAAACAATCTGCAGACAAATTAAAGGGACAGTCTACACCAGTTTTTATTGTTTTATCTTTTATTGTTTTAAAAGATAGATAATCCCTTTATTACCCATTTCCCAGTTTTGCATAACCAACACATTTATAATAATATACTTTTAACCTCTGTGATTATCTTGTATCTAAGCCTCTGCAAACTGCTACTTTTTTCAGTTCTTTTGACAGACTTGCAGTCTAGCCAATCAGTGCCTGCTCCCAGATAACTTCTCGTGCATGAGCACAGTGTTATCTATATGAAATAGGTGAACTAACACCCTCTAGTGGTGAAAAACTGTTAAAATGCATTCTGAAAGAGGTGGGCTTCTAGGTCTAAGAAATTGGCATATGAACATCCTAGGTTAAGCTTTCCACTAAGAATACCAAGAGAACAAAGCAAAATTGGTGATAAAAGTAAATTGGAAAATTGTTTAAAATTACATGCTCTATCTGAATCATGAAAGTTTATTTTGGCTTAGACTGTCCCTTTAACTGTTGTAGACACGTTTAAACTGACAGTATTTCCAAATGTGCATAGTTTTGCAATTCAGGGACACATCCCTTGAAAAGCCACAAGTTTATTTATTATCTCCTTTGATGTGGCAAACTGGGGACAGGTATAAATAAGTTCCTGCGCTGATCAAGCCATCACTGTGTATAATGTTGCATGGGGAGAATTTCAAATCTTGCAAGATGCAATTCTAATTTCTGTAGCGCTCTAGTTAAATACCGACCCTCTCCCCTGGCGTTCTCGCACTCCACTTTCTATGGACACTGTGAAAATTACACTTTTTAGAGTTTAATTTTAAGAAAATAACAACTAACCATTCATAAATACTCTTTTGTATACACAGTAGACCATATACATCCCTTTAATTGTGACTTAACTCTTCAAATGTTTGGTAAATCAATGAACACACTGAAATATTTTTTTCAGTTTACAAAATATTTGTTCTCTTTACATTTTTAATGAACCAGCAGCTCTTTAATAAACCACAAGTTGCACAGATTTTGAGTAGGCCATGCCCAGGTGACCTTTTGTGTATAGCCAGTGCTTTTATGCTTTTGATGACTTGTTGTCACGGGGGGGGGACAGTGACATGGGTTACCTGTCACATACATTAAGCATCCTTCTTTTTTTTTGTTTTTTGTTCCTGTTTTTTGGTGCCGCCCTGTGGTCCCACTGGCAGTAACGTGTTCTGTGTCTTGCAAGGGTCTATAGGCAGACTTTGGCTTTAATTCAGGAATTCCAAATTATCTCCGGCAATCTCAGCTTCCAGTGAGCAAGGAACAAGTCTGCTTCTGTCTCCCACATCTGGAAAATGTTACACTGGGGCGTGCTGACTGTCGTCACAGTGGGACAGACAGCCCCCTCCATCTTGTTTAACCCTTTGACTGCCAGAGAGGGTTGATAGGCAATGTGTTCCTACCCAGTCTGATAGCACAGCCTTTCTTAATCTTATCAGGAGGAAGTTCCCTTGCAGATATTTTATTTTCCCTTTGTACCCTCCTAGTGCACTTACAAATTATTGATTTCAAAGCAGCCATATAATAATAATAAAAAAATAATCTGAAACATTCCTATTTACCTTAGATGTTGACAGATTACATCTACAATTCCTGATAACTGATTTTGCAGATTATTAGAAATGGTACCACCAACATTCAGAGACACTGTTATTCTTGTGCGTATTCAAATTAAGTAAAAAAAAATAAATAGGAAAAACAATGTTCACTGTCCAACAAGGGAAAACTAATTTGCAATAGCGCCTCTCTGGGCCGGATATAATTCCATACATAATCTAATTAATGTCACACTTCATGTCTGTTTGGCATTGTTAGCAGGAACCATAAAGTCAAAAGGATATTTTAAACAACTATTTACTTTACTAATATTACATTTGCTTTGTTCTTTTTTTGTCTTTGTTGAAGAGTAAACCTAGGTAATATTAGGAGCAGCGATGCCCTGCTGGGAGCTAGCTAAAACATAAGGTGAGCCAATGACAAGAGACAAATGTGCAGCCACCAATCACCAGCTAGCTCCCAGTAGTGCATTACTGTTTTTGAACATACCTAGGTTTACTTTTTAACAAAGGGTACCAAGAGAACAAAGCAGATTAATAAGAATAAATTAGTAGTAATACTTGTAATACAAGCTTACAAGCTCAGTTAGTGTACACGAGTGTTAAATATCGCTCCACTTGTAATCTGTCCCTTTATCAGTGCAAAGGAGATTTGCTTAACTCTTATTAGTGCAGCACACAAGCTTGTTTACTTCTGTTCTGTGATTGGCTACAGAAAAAAAAAATCGAATTATATTGAAGTGTAGTTTCAATTGGTGTTCGCATATAGGCCTCTAGTTATCAAGCCGTCGACTTTCTTGCATTCAACGGCACCAATACGCTCGCCTAAGATCACCTAACATCGCTGCCGCGGACCTGAATACGTTCGCCAAAATTATCAAGAAAGCTGCCAAAAAGCCGCGCAACAAGTACGGTGCGATGAGCAGCGGACTGTTGTTAAATAACAGTCATCGATCTCTCGCTGCTCATCGGCTTATTCGCAGCTTTCTTGCTACCCTGTCACTAAGCAACTATACTATACTGTTTTACCCCCTATACCCTATTAACCCCTAAACCACTACTCCCGGAGCCCACCGCAACTCTGATAAAGTTATTAACCCCTAAACCGCCACTCACGGTGCCCACCGCAACTCTAATAAAGTGTTTTAACCCCTAAACCGCCGCTCCCGGAGCCCACCGCACATAAATAAAGTTATTAACCCCTAAACTGCCGCTCCCGGAGCCCACCGCCACCTACATTATATGTATTAACCCCTAAACCGCCGCTCACGGACCCCGCCGCCACCTACATTATACTTATTAACCTCTAATCTGCCCCCCCATACTGACTCAACTCTAATAAATGTATTAACCCCTAAACCGCCGCTCCTGGAGCCCACCGCAACTCTAATAAAGTGTTTAAACCCTAATCTGCCCCCCCATACCGCCGCCACCACCTATATTATACTTATTAACCCCTAAACCGCCGCTCCCGGACCCCACCGCTACCTACATTAAATTTATTAACCCCTAAACCTAAGTCTAACCCTAACACCCCCTAACTTAAAGATAATTTAAATTAATCTAAATAAATATTCCTATCATTAACTAAATTATTCCTATTTAAAACTAAATACTTACCTATAAAATAAACCCTAAGATAGCTACAATATAATAGTTACATTGTAGCTATTTTAGGATTTATTTTTATTTTACAGGCAACTTTGTATTTATTTTAACTAGGTAGAATAGTTATTAAATAGTTATTAACTATTTAATGACTACCTAGCTAAAATAAATACAAAAGTACCTGTAAAATAAATCCTAACCTAAGTTATAATTACACCTAACACTACACTATCATTAAATGAATTACCTAAATTAAAATAAATTAATTACAATTAAATAAAATGAACTAAAGTACAAAAAAAACAAACATTAAATTACAGAAAATAATAAAATAATTACAAGTTTTTTAAACTAATTACCCCCTAATAAAATAAAAAGCCCCCCAAAATAAAAAAAAATCCCTACCCTACACTAAATTACAAATAGCCCTTAAAAGGGCCTTTTGCGGGGCATTGCCCCAAAGTAATCAGCCCCATTACCTGTAAAAAAAAATACAATACCCCCCCAACATTACAACCCACCAACCACACAACCAACCCTACTCTAAAACCCACCCAATCCCCCCTTAATAAAACCTAACACTACCCCTTTGAAGATCACCCTACCTTGAGACGTCTTCACCCAACCGGGCAGAAGTGGTCCTCCAGAGGAGCAGAAGTCTTCATCCAGGCGGCATCTTCTATCTTCATCCATCCGGAGCGGGGCGGGTCCATCTTGAAGACATCTGACGCGGTGCATCCATCCAGACTGACGACTACCCGATGAATGAATATTCCTTTAAATTACGTCATCCAAGATGGCGTCCCTTGAATTCCTATTGACTGATAGAATTCTATCAGCCAATCTGAATTAAGGTAAGAAAAATCCTATTGGCTGATGCAATCAGCCAATAGGATTGAGGTTCAATCCTATTGGCTGATCCTGATTGAAACAGCCAGTAAAATGCTAGCTCAATCCTATTGGCTGATTGCATCAGCCAATAGGATTTTTCCTACCTTAATTCCGATTGGCTGATAGAATTCTATCAACGAATCGGAATTCAAGGGACGTCATCTTGGATGACGTCATTTAAAGGAATATTCATTCGTCGGGTAGTCGTCAGTCTGGATGGATGCTCTGCGTCGGATGTCTTCAAGATGGACCCGCTCCGGATGGATGAAGATAGAAGATGCCGCCTGGATGAAGACTTCTGCCCGTCTGGAGGTCCTCTTCTGCCCGGATCGGATGAAGACTTCTGTCCCTCTGGAGGACCACTTGTGCCCGGCTGGGTGAAGACGTCTCAAGGTCAAGGGGGTAGTGTTAGGTTTTATTAAGGGGGTATTGGGTGGGTTATAGAGTAGGGTTGGGTGTGTGGGTGTTGGGTTGTAATGTTGGGGGGGATATTGTATTTTATTTTACAGGTAATAGAGCTTATTACTTTGGGGCAATGCCCCGCAAAAGGCCCTTTTAAGGGATATTTGTAATTTAGTGTAGGGTAGGGATTTTCTTTATTTTGGGGGGCTTTTTTATTTTATTAGGGGGATTAGATTAGGTGTAATTAGTTTAAAAAACTTGTAATTATTTTATTATTTTCTGCAATTTAGTGGGGTTTTTTTGTACTTTAGCTAATTTTATTTAATTGTAATTCATTTATTTTAATTTAGGTAATTTAATTTAATGATAGTGTAGTGTTAGGTGTAATTATAACTTAGGTTAGGATTTATTTTACAGGTACTTTTGTATGTATTTTAGCTAGGTAGTTATTAAATAGTTAATAACTATTTAATAACTATTCTACCTAGTTAAAATTAATACAAAGTTGCCTGTAAAATAAAAATAAATCCTTAAGTATAATGTAGGGGGGGGCAGATTAGGGGTTAAACACTTTATTAGAGTTGCGGTGGGCTCCGGGAGCGGCGGTTTAGGGGTTAATAAGTATAATGTAGGTGGCAGCGGTGTAGGGGGGCAGATTAGGGGTTAAACACTTTATTAGAGTTTTGGTGGGCTCCGGGAGCTGCGGTTTAGGGGTTAATACATTTATTAGAGTTGCAGTGGTATAGGGGGCAGATTAGGGGTGTTTAGACTCGGGGTACATGTTAGGGTGTTAGGTGTAGACGTTCCCATAGGAATCAATGGGATATTGGGCAGCAGCGAACATGAGCTTTCGCTGCTGTCAGACTCCCATTGATTCCTATGGCATCCGCCGCCTCTAGGGCGGTGGATTAAAAACCAGGTACGCTGGGCCGGAATAGTGGCGAGCGTACCTGGTAGTTTTTTGATAACTTCCAAAAGTAGTCAGATTGTGCCAAACTTGCGTTCGGAACATCTGTAGTGACGTAAGCATCGATCTGTGTCGGACTGAGTCCGACGGATCGTATGCTACATCACTATATTCTACTTTTGCCGGTCTGTAGGGTTTGATAACTATGGCAAATCAAGCTCGCCACAAATACGCTGCGGAATTCCAGCGTATTTGCGGTTGACAGCTTGATAAATAGAGGCCATAGTGTTTTGAGATTGCCAAAACTTGTAAAATTGTACTGACAAAATGGCTGTGTTAAAAGCTTTTCAAACATTTATTTTATATGCAGTCAAAATGTGTAACACATAATCAGTTAAAGGGATAGTAAAGGCAAAATTATATATATTTAAAGAAAGAGAAGCACTGTTTCAAGCAGCTTGTTATATTGCATTTATTACCTGGGAGTAGCCTCTTTTAGCCCAATTATGCTTTTCAAAGAGAACTTTACTGAAGTACATCAGTCTGATCCCGCCTAACAAGGTCAGTTTAGTCCCGAAATACCAGGCAATCCTTCTCTTAACAAGGAACATGGCAACCCCAGATGATCGTCTCGACCTTCTTTGGGCCCCAACAGTGTGGTGCAGCCATATTCCTCAAAGCACATTGGGCAAGGAGTCCACCTCTGGCTTCTCCCATCACCCTTAAGGAGACTTCCCTAGGGTCATATTAGAAATACATACAGAAAGAAAAGTGTTCTCCACACACACACTCACCGGCCACTTTATTAGGTACACCTTGCTAGTACCGGGTTGGACCCCCTTTTGCCTTCAGAACTGCCTTAATTCTTCATGGCATAGATTCAACAAGGTGTTGGAAACATTCCTCAGAGATTTTGGTTCATATTGACTTGATAGCATCACACAGTTGCTGCAGATTTGTCGGCTGCACATCCATGATGCGAATCTCCTTTTCCACCACATCCCTAAGGTGCTCTATTGGATTGAGACCTGGTGACTGTGGAGGCCATTGGAGTACAGTGAACTCATTGTCATGTTCAAGAAACCAGTTTGAGATGATTTGAGCTTTGTGACATGGTGCATTATCCTGCTTGAAGTAGCCATCAGAAGATGGGTACACTGTAGTC
>NC_069510.1:21959341-21966841 GCF_027579735.1 Bombina bombina | reverse complement strand
GAGTCGGTTATTGATACCCTAATTCAGGCTAGGAAGCCTGTTACCAGAAGGATTTACCATAAAATATGGCGGAAATACCTATACTGGTGCGAATCCAAAGGTTACTCCTGGAGTAAGGTTAGGATCGCTAGGATACTGTCTTTTCTACAAGAAGGTTTAGAAAAGGGTTTATCAGCTAGTTCATTAAAGGGACAGATTTCAGCTCTGTCCATCTTGTTACACAGACGTCTGTCAGAAAATCCAGACGTCCAGTCCTTTTGTCAGGCTTTAGCTAGGATCAAGCCTGTGTTTAAAGCTGTTGCTCCACCATGGAGTTTAAACTTAGTTCTTAACGTTTTACAGGGTGTTCCGTTTGAACCCCTTCATTCCATTGATATAAAAATGTTATCTTGGAAAGTTCTGTTTTTAATGGCTATTTCCTCGGCTCGAAGAGTCTCTGAGTTATCAGCCTTACATTGTGATTCCCCTTATCTGATTTTTCACTCAGACAAGGTAGTTCTGCGTACTAAACCTGGGTTCTTACCTAAGGTAGTCACTAACAGGAACATCAATCAAGAGATTGTTGTCCCATCCTTGTGTCCAAATCCTTCTTCAAAGAAGGAACGTCTTTTACACAATCTGGATGTAGTTCGTGCCCTCAAGTTCTACTTGCAGGCAACTAAAGATTTTCGCCAAACTTCTTCCTTGTTTGTCGTTTACTCTGGACAGAGGAGAGGTCAAAAAGCTTCTGCTACCTCTCTCTCTTTTTGGCTTCGTAGCATAATACGTTTAGCCTATGAGACTGCTGGTCAGCAGCCTCCTGAAAGAATTACAGCTCACTCCACTAGAGCTGTGGCTTCCACTTGGGCCTTTAAGAATGAGGCCTCTGTTGAACAGATTTGCAAGGCTGCAACTTGGTCTTCACTTCATACTTTTTCCAAATTTTACAAATTTGACACTTTTGCTTCTTCGGAGGCTACTTTTGGGAGAAAGGTTCTTCAGGCAGTGGTTCCTTCTGTATAATGAGCCTGCCTTTCCCTCCCGTCATCCGTGTACTTTTGCTTTGGTATTGGTATCCCAGAAGTAATGATGACCCGTGGACTGATCACACATAACAGAAGAAAACATAATTTATGCTTACCTGATAAATTCCTTTCTTCTGTTGTGTGATCAGTCCACGGCCCGCCCTGTTTTTAAGGCAGGTAAATATCTTTTAAATTATACTCCAGTCACCACTTCACCCTTGGTTACTCCTTTCTCGTTGATTCTTGGTCGAATGACTGGGACTGACGTAGAGGGGAGGAGCTATATGCAGCTCTGCTGGGTGAATCCTCTTGCATTTCCTGTTGGGGAGGAGTTATATCCCAGAAGTAATGATGACCCGTGGACTGATCACACAACAGAAGAAAGGAATTTATCAGGTAAGCATAAATTATGTTATCTATTTATCTACCTATCTATCTATCCCTCTGTCTGTCTGTCTGTCTATCATCTATCTAGTTCCTGACAAGTGTAACCACTTAGCATCGCAAAACTGACTTTTGTACTTTATGTGTAATCTAATAGCTCTGCGTAAAAAGGTAGACAGACCGTTGTTGATTTAGAAGAGTCTTGTCTGTATAACCAGTGAACATTTTTTTTTCTTTCTTTCTTTCTAAAGGAAAATTATATTCTTCAAAATTGGTGCTCCGTATATTAGCTTATTTTAAGGCTTTGCCCTCCAAATTATGTACAAGAATGAATGAATTAATTAATTAAAGGGACATTATTTTGTGCCAAAATGAGATCTAATTAATTTTTAGACTACCATACTTCTATTTTAAAAAGCTTTCTTAAATTTTTGTAAATGTATATATATAGAAACACAAACAGCTTTAACACATAGATAATGAAGTCTCTGTGTGCTCACACCGTTTACATTTCTATAGATTTTTGTACACTTAAAGGGATACTGAACCAAATTTTTTTCTTTCATGATTCAGATAAAGTAGCAATTTTAAGCAACTTTCTAATTTACTCCTATTATCAAATATTCTTTGTTTTCTTTCACGATCTTTATTTGAAAAAGCAGGAATGTAAGCTTTCGAGCGTGCCCATATTTGGTTCAGCACCTGGGTAGCGCTTGGTGATTGGTGGCTAAATAAAGATCATGAAAGAAAAAATTTGGGTTGTTTCCCTTTAAGGCATTTTATTCATAGAGGTTTTTACAGAAGGCACTTGATACTACACTTTGCCTGATCACCACAAGTTCATTAAAAGTGAACATACAATAAGACAGTGGTTGACATTTTTTGGAGTTAGGATAAGATATTTCTATAAAGATATAGATATAAAAAAATGGGAGTGGCCTAAGATTTGTCAAGACCTGCAATGATTCGGTTATCCCATGTCATTAGTGAGGTATTGCGCTAATGACTGTTTCCTTGATAATGATTTGTAAAATAACTTCCTTGTCCGTCCTATGCTAAACACCTACATAACTCTGTAGATAAATACAGGTAGAAAACCCTTTATCCAAATAACTTGGGACCACAAAGGTTTGGCTTTTGGAATAGTTTGGATTTTTGAAAATTTGCGTCTTTAATATGGGACAGTTTGGAGATGAGATGGGACCAAGTGTAAACAACATCTTATGTAATTTAGGCAGCATTTACATGTCATCATATAGTTAATAAATGTATTATATCATTTTGTAATACTTTTGTAGACATATTACCCTCAGAAAGCTGTAATCAGGTAATATTTGTACTATTTAATATAGACAATTATTTGCATTTAGCACACAAAAAACAAACCTAAGACACAGGCAGAGGAGAATGGGACTTAGAGGCAGTGACATTTTTAATCATTTTGTTTTTAAAACAGACTATTGATTGAAATGTTTGGTTTTCAGAATAAGTTTGGATTTTTGAATTCCGGATTTGGGGATTAGTCTCTGCAGTCAGCTAGAACTGGTTTGCTGTATATTTTCCTTCCTGACAATATCTTTAGTCCTTAGTGCTACTAAGATCTTATATCTTACAAATGAGTTCCCATTTCAGGACCACAGCAGGGCCCTTGTGCAGAACGGAAATGAGGCAATGTAGTTAAATTAATACAACTCTAAGCTTAATCTAAATATCACAGATTGTTCTAGTGATTTTATTCTTGGTTTTATTTTTATATTTCCCTCTAGGCAGCATTTAAATTATGACACTATGGAGCTTTATTTATCAGTGCACTTCTTCCACCGGCTGTGGGAATCACTGTCTCTTAAAGGGACATAAAAACCAATGTTTTCTTTCATAATTCAGATACAGCAAATAATTATTACTGCTCCTGAACTTTATTGGTTTTACTTTTGCTGATACAAGCCAAGCTTGTTATATATCTTAACATTCTAGAAACATAAGTAAGTATATATGCTTATATCATACCTCCCAACATTTCAAAATTCAAAAGTGGGACCCCCCCCCCCGGCAAAAAATTAATTGAAATGTGATGGGTGGGGCTTAAAAATCATAAGACCAAGGTAATATAAATAAAATTCTAAATAAAGTCATATTTTAATACACAGGCAGCAAATCAAACACAAGGTAAAACCACTGGTATGGCTATGTGAGCGCTGTATTTAATTAGCCTTTGCAAAGACAGTGCTAAATATTTTTATCTTAATTGGACATTTAATAATAAATTCTTTAAAACTGCTCTCTGCATTCCCCATTAATATTCTAGATTCTGGCCTTTAAAGTCAGCAAAAATGCACAGTAGCATACTACATAGCATACACTTACACATGCAAATACATACACACTACATAGCATACACTTATACATGCAAATACACACACACTACATAGCATACACTTATACATGCAGATACACACACACTACATAGCATTCACTAATACATGCAGATACACACACACTACATAGCATACACTTACACATGCAAATACACACACACTACATAGCATACACTTACTCATGCAAATACACACACACTACATAGCATACACTTACACTGGCAGATACACACACACTACATAGCATACACTTATACATGCAGATACACACACACTACATAGTATACACTTATACATGCAGATACACACACACACTACATAGCATACACTTATACATGCAGATACACACACACACTACATAGCATACACTTATACATGCAGATACACACACACTACATAGCATACACTTATACATGCAGATACACACACACTACATAGCATACACTTATACATGCAGATACACACACACTACATAGCATACACTTATACATGCAGATACACACACACTACATAGCATACACTTATACATGCAGATACACACACACTACATAGCATACACTTATACATGCAGATACACACACACTACATAGCATACACTTATACATGCAGATACACACACACACACACACACACACTACAAAGCATACACTTATACATGCAGATACACACACACACACACACTTATATATACAGATACACACACACTTCATAGCATACACTTATACATGCAGATATACACACACACACACTACATAGCTTACACTTATACATGCACATACACACACACACACTACATAGCATACACTTATACATGCAGATACACACACACACACTTATATATACAGATACACACACACTACATAGCATACACTTATACATGCAGATACACACACACTACATAGCATACACTTATACATGCAGATACACACACACTACATAGCATATACTTACACATGCAAATACACACACACTACATAGCATACACTTATACATGCAGATAAACACACACTACATAGCATACACTTACACATGCAGATACACACACACACCACATAGCATACACTTATACATGCAGATACACACACACTACATAGCATACACTTATACATGAAGATACACACACACACTACATAGCATACAGTTACACACGAAGATACACACACACTACATAGCATACACTTATACAGGCAGATACACACACACACACACACACACATTACATAGCATACACTTATACATGCAGCATACACTTATACATGCAGATACACAGACACTACATAGTATACACTTATACATGCAGATACACACTTATACATGCAGATACACATACACACACTACATAGCTTACATTTATACATGCAGCCACACACACACACACACACTACATAGCATAAACTTATACATACAGATACACACACACAGTTATGGATACAGATAGACACACACATTACATCATATATGGGTATCTGTAATTCATTGTATGGGGTCCTGGGGTTGGCAATCACATTAGCTGGCAGTCTGCGGCTGCCACTGTTCGTTACCCTGGTATTAGCACTGCTCATTGTATAAAACTGAAGACATGCTAGTATTATCCCCAGGGGTTAGACATCATCACTACCAGAGGTAGGTTAGAGAGGTCACCATTACCCGTGGTCAGAGTGTATGCAGCCTTCTTACTCCTGCTTAACCCACACACCATTCCTTTTCCACAGGGAATCTAACAGGTATCTAACCCTGTGAGAGCAAAGCCAGCTGCTTCTGAGTATGCCTGGGGCAAATCGGGACAGATGGCTAGCAACCCGGGACAGACCCCTAAAATCTGGACTGTCCCGCGAAAATCGGGACAGTTGGGGGGTATGTTATATACATCCTATTATGTGCTAATATGTGTATATACGTCTATATTTATGTGTTAGTATGTGTATATAAATATATATTTATGTGTTAGTATGTGTATATACATATATATGTATGTGTATATACATATATATTTATGTGTTACTATGTGTATATACGTATATATTTATGTGTTACTATGTGTATATACATATATATTTATGTGTTACTATGTGTATATACATATATATTTATGTGTTACTATGTGTATATACATATATATTTATGTGTTATTATGTGTATATACATATATATTTATGTGTTAGTATGTGTATATACATATATATTTATGTGTTAATATGTGTATATACATATATATTTATGTGTTACTATGTGTATATACATATATATTTATGTGTTACTATGTGTATATACATATATATTTATGTGTTACTATGTGTATATACATATATATTTATGTGTTATTATGTGTATATACATATATATTTATGTGTTACTATGTGTATATACATATATATTTATGTGTTACTATGTGTATATACATATATATTTATGTGTTACTATGTGTATATACATATATATTTATGTGTTAGTATGTGTATATACATATATATTTATGTGTTACTATGTGTATATACATATATATGTATGTGTTAGTATGTGTATATACATATATATTTATGTGTTACTATGTGTATATACATATATATTTATGTGTTAATATGTGTATATACATATATATTTATGTGTTAATATGTGTATATAACATCTATATTTATGTGTTAATATGTGTATATACATATATATTTATGTGTTAGTATGTGTATATACATATATATTTATATGTTAGTATGTGTATATACATCTATATTTATGTGTTATTATGTGTATATACATCTATATTTATGTGCTAGTATGTGTATATACGTCTATATTTATGTGTTATGTGTATATACATCTATATTTATATGTTAGTATGTGTATATACATCTATATTTATGTGCTAGTATGTGTATATACATCTATATTTATGTGTTAGTATGTGTATATACATATATATTTATGTGTTAGTATGTGTATATACATCTATATTTATGTGTTAGTATGTGTATATACGTCTATATTTATGTGTTATGTATATATACATCTATATTTATGTGTTAGTATGTGTATATACATATATATTTATGTGTTTATACATATATATTTGTGTTATTATGTGTATATACCTATATATTTATGTGTTACTATGTGTATATACGTCTATATTTATGTGTTGCTATGTGTATATATGTCTATATTTATGTGTTACTATGTGTATATACATATATATTTATGTGTTACTTTGTGTATATACATATATATTTATGTGTTACTTTGTGTATATACATATATATTTATGTTTTAGTATGTGTATATACATATATATTTATGTGTATATACATATATATTTATGTGTATATACATATATATTGGTGTTATTATGTGTATATACATATATATTTATGTGTTAGTATGTGTATATACATCTATATCTATGTGTTAATATGTGTATATACATATATATATTTATGTGTTAATATGTGTATATACATATTTATGTGTTATTATGTGTATATACATATATATTTATGTGTTATTATGTGTATATACATATATATTTATGTGTTACTATGTGTATATACATATATATTTATGTGTTACTATGTTTATATACATATATTTATGTGTTACTATGTGTATATACAAATATATATGTATTACTATGTGTATATACGTCTATATTTATGTGTTGCTATGTGTATATACATATATATATTTATGTGTTACTATGTGTATATACATATATATTTATGTGTTACTATGTGTATATACAAATA
>NC_069510.1:21941841-21944341 GCF_027579735.1 Bombina bombina | reverse complement strand
AATGACCTGACGTGCTGTGTCTAAGGATGCCACCGACAAGGCCAGTATTTTTAAAGGGACAGTTAACACCAAAAATGTTATTGTTTAAAAAGATAGGTAAACACTGTTATAATTATATCATTTTAACTATATGATTATCTTGTATCTAAGCCTCTGCAGACTGCCCCCTTATCTAAGTGATTTAGACAAACTTGCATTTTAGGCCATTAGTGCTGACTCTTTAATAACTCCACTGGTGTGAGTACAATGCTATCTATATGGCACCCATGAACACACAGTATATGTTATTAGCTATTCACAACCAGACTGTGAGATAAGAGGTGAGCTGCAGAGTCTTAGAAATCAGCCTATTAGCCTACCTAGGTTTAGCCTTTAACAAAAAATACCAAGAGAAAAAAGCAAATTTGCTGATAAAAGTAAATTGGAAAGTTGTTTAAAATGTACATACCCTATCTGAGTCATGAACATTTAATTTGGACTTTACTGTCCCTTTAAGGTTCAGATCAATATATAACAATGAAAACATAGAAACAAATGATCTGTCATTCTGAAACTTCTTTAATGTGTGTTAAAATCCAATTCTGAACAAATAACCCTTTATAATTAGTTCTAGCAGGTTTAGTTTCTGAGTTATGTGCTTTATTGATTTATGCACATTTATGCTGATTAGCAGGGCCGCTATTTCTTCTCAACATGGTGCCAACCCTAGCTGGGTCTGCTCGAATAACAAGCCTGGAAATTTGTTTAAAACATGTTTAGACTTGGCAGATATGCTATAGCAACACAACAGACATGTCTTGTAATTACAAGGTGCTTACTATCCCTTTAAGAGTACAGGGAGAAAACATTTCTATAAGCCTATGTACACACAGCCAGCAGAAAAAAATTATACTCCCAGTGGGGTGCAGGATAGTTAAGTAATAAAATGATAATTTACCATTGTTCTCTCTAAGTATTGAGCTTTGGCTTTCCAGAAAAATCTAAGATAAGGAAGCAAGTGTGTGTACACAAAGTGATAACATAATAAGATATAATATTAACTGCAAGCACAAAACCAGCTACTTCATATACACAAATAAACATAAAAATGCAACTCCTCATACATTTTATATTCTGCAGCTGGTATAACAAGTCACTGAAAATACATTAATGAAAAAAAAACTATTTTACAGTGTACTGTCCCATTATTTAAGACTGCACTTTAGATTTCTGAGTAGACTGGATGGGGTTTTTTGATTTTTACCTGCCAAATATTGACAATTTAAACCATGTTTTATTGTGTCTCAACATTTTAACTGTGGTTATTTTTATTATTATTGTTATTGGTAATGTTATCATTTATTTGTAAAGCTCCCCCAAAATCCGTAGCACCAGGTACACAAGTTGCCGTACTGATTTCAATTTCTCCAAATTTCTCTTAAACCTTAAAGACAGTGCTGAGCTTTGCAGACTTAATGCATTTAAGGAGGAAGCTTGCCAAGGTATTTTTTTAATGAGAAAACATGTCTGGGATGAGTATTTAATGATGCTCTTGATAGCTCTCACCTTGTACAATGTGTTTTAATTGAATTTATCAAGAGATATGCTTAGCTGAGTGCCAGCTGTGGTACAGTGCGTCACTGTAGCGCTGAGCTGTAATCAAACCACTTATAGAGACTGTTGTATACTTGCGCTTAGCACATATCTGCAATTAGAGGGACAGTATACAGTAAAATTGACTTGTTATACCAGCTGCAAAGTGTAAAATGTATTAGACGTTGCATTTTCAGGTTTATTTGTGTATATGAATTAGCTGGTTTTGTTCTTTCAAACCACAGACTATTACAATGGGTTGAGCTTGCAGGTAATTGCAGATCTCATTATGTTATCACTTTGTGTACACACACTTGCTTCTTTATCTTATATTTGTCTGTAAACCAAAGCTCAATACATGGAGAGAACAATGGAAAATTATAATTTATACACCGGGAGTGTAATTTCTTCTGCTGGTTGTCAATAGCATAGACTCCAGTATAGAAACTTTCAGTATAGGTGGGGATACCACAGGCTAATTCAGCTATTTCAAATGCCGAAATAAGGGAAAACGAGTTACTTGTAAACCATTTAATACTCTCCAGTGGGTAAAATGGATCATTGGGAACAAATTAAAGGGGAGAAAACTGTTGATTAAACTGTCCCTTTATGCACCGCATTGTAAAATATTTACATCCCAAACACATTTTATAAATCTACCATTTTGTTTGCAGTTTGCAGGATTTCGCTCAAATTTGAAACTGACTTGTGGTCAGTCTATCGAACCCTGAACAGGGGCAATTGCCTTGTGCTGTTTGCCAACATGTTTTCTCATATTTATCAAAAACGTATTCTTATAGGAAACATAATAATAATTCCTGTTTCCCAGCTCTGAAGTTCTGCTCTCCATAGAGAGATACATAAAAATGACATTACTTTTTAACATATTAGACAGGAGCCAAACACAAAGCAACATCAGTCTAGCGCC
>NC_069510.1:21881841-21929341 GCF_027579735.1 Bombina bombina | reverse complement strand
CCAATCAGCAGCTAATGGGCATAGCTAGATGTGCTTTTCAGCAAATTATATCAAAAGAATGAAGCAAATTAGATAATAAAAGTAAATTAGAAAGTTGTTTAAAATGGCACGCTATTTCTAAATCATGAAAGAAAAAATGTGGCTTTCATAACTCTTTAAAGGGACATGAAACCCAATTTTTTTCTTTCGTGATTTAGAAAGAGCGTGCCATTTTAAACCACTTTCTAATTTACTTCTAGTTTGCTTCATTTTCTTGATATCACTTGCTGTAAAGCATATTTAGATATGCTCAGTAGCTGCTGATTGGTTGCTGCACATAGAGGCATTGTGTGATTGGCTCACACATGTGCATTGCTATTTCTTCAACAAAGGATATCTAAAGAATTGAGCAAATTAGATAATAGAAATAAATTGGAAAGTTGTTTAAAATTGCATGCCCTATCTGAATCATGAAAGTTTAATTTTGACTAGACTGTCCCTTTAACTTCTATTATCAAATATACCTTTTTTTCCCCTTTGTTCTCTTCTGTGAGCGATACCTAGGTAGGCTCAGGAGCGAGCATGTGCCTGAAAACTGTGTGCGCGTTCATGTATTCCCCCATAGAAGTCATTGGAGAAAAAAAAGTGGAAAATAAAACTAAAACCCCACTTTCACACAAATACAATCACATATTCTCATGTGCACTAACAAGACATGAACATATGAATATTTACTATTCTTTACATATCAGAGTATGTTCTATTTATTCATAAATACATATTTATACATATATTTGATGGTATTTTTGGTTATATATATACAGTCGTATGCAAAAGTTTAGGCACCCCTGAGAAATTCCATGATTTTCATTTATAAATAATTGGGTGTTTGGATCAGCAACTTCATTTTGATCTATCAAATAACTGAAGGACACAGTAATATTTCAGTAGTGAAATGAGGTTTATTGGATTAACAGAAAATGTGCAATATGCATCAAAACGAAATTAGACAGGGACATACATTTGGGCACCCTTGTCATTTTGTTGATTTGAATACCTGTAACTACCTAGCACTGATTATTGGAACACACAATTGGTTTGGTGAGTCCATTAAGCCTTGAACTTCATAGACAGGTGCATCCAATCATGAGAAAAGGTATTTAAGGTGGTCAATTGCAAGTTGTTGTTGTTGCAACATGGGGGCCTCAAAACAACTCTCAAATGACCTGAAAACAAAGATTGTTCAACATTATGGTTTAGGGGAAGGTTACCAAAAGCTATCGTAGAGATTTAAACTGTCAGTGTCCACTGTGAGGAACATAGTGAGGAAATGGAAGACCACAGACACAGTTCTTGTTAAGGCCAGAACTAAAATATTGGAGAGGCAAAGGCAAAGGATGGTGAGAACGGTAAAAAACAGCCCACAGACCACCTCCAAAGACCTACAACATCCTCTTGCTGCAGATGGTGTCACTGTGCATCGTTCAACAATTCAGCTTATGGGAGAGTGATGCAGAAGAAGCCTTTTCTGCACACACGCCACAAACCGAGTCGCTTGAGGTATGCAAACGCACATTTGGACAAGTCAGCTTCGTTTTGGAAGAAGGTGCTGTGGACTGATGAAACAAAGATTGAGTTATTTGGTCATAACAAGAGGCGTTATGAATGGCGGCAAAAGAACACAGCGTTCCAAGACAAATACTTGCTACCCACAGTAAAATTTGGTGGGTGTTCCATCATGCTGTGGGGCTGTGTGGCCAGTGCCGGTACCGGTACTGGGAATCTCGTTAAAATTGAGGGTCGCATGGATTCCACTCAATATCAGCAAATTCTTGGGAATAATGTTGAGGAATCGGTCACAAAGTTGAAGTTACGCCGGGGCTGGATTTTTCAACAAGACAACGAGCCAAAACACTGCTCAAAATCTACTCTGGCATTTATGCAGCGGAACAAGTACAATGTTCCGGAATGGCCATCCTAGTCCTCAGACCTGAATATCATTGAAAATCTGTGGGGTGATTTGGAGCGGGTTGTCCATGCTCAGCAACCATCAAACCTAACTGAACTGGAGATATTTTGCAAGGAGGAATGGTCCAAAATACCTTCACCCAGAATCCAGACACTCATTACAAGCTATAGGAAGCATCTAGAGGCTGTTATTTCTGCTAAAGGAGGCTCTACTAAATATTGAGGCAATATTTCTGTTGGGGTGCCCAAATTTATGCACCTGTCTAATTTCGTTTTGATGCATATTGCACATTTTCTGTTAATCCAATAAACCTCATTTCACTGCTGAAATATGACTCTGTCCTTCAGTTATTTGATAGATCAAAATGAAATTGCTAATCCAAACATCCATTATTTATAAATGAAAATCATGGAAATTGTCAGGGGTGCCTAAACTTTTGCATATGATATATATATATATATAGGTATGCATATATACAGATATATAAAGGAATATCTATTTATAAATACATAGAACATATTGTGCTATGTGCGGCACATTGGAATGTGAAATATTTACACTAAATACATAGTTAACCTTTATTGAATATGAATATTGCATAAATCTGCCATTACATGTTTTAATGTGTAAATGTGCAGTATTTTGAATACATTATGAAAAACATTTTAAGGAGCTTAAAGGGACAGTATACACCAATTTTCATATAACTGCATGTAATAGATACTACTATAAAGAATAATATGCACAGTTACTGATCCCAAAATTCAGTATAAAACATTTTAAAAACTTACTTAGAAGCTCCCAGTTTAGCTCTGTGTATTAACTAAGCAGGAACACCCAAGGAAAGTGGCTAAATAACAGACACTCCCCCCCCCCCCTTCCCTGCATATGAAAAGACAGATAATACAAACAGAAGCCAGCAATAGACTGGAAAAGCGCATCTACTTCTGACACTGAGGGGCTTGGTTAGGTGTCTTAAAATCTGCACAATGTTATTAAAAAATAAGCAAAACTAAACATTGTTACAAAAACACTCCCAGGTGGGCTATATAAATGGATCATCTACAAAACATGTATGCAAAGAAAAATTTGGTGTATAATGTCCCTTTAAAGGGAAATTAAGTTCATGTTTTCTATATTTTATATATATATATATATATATATATATATATATATATATATATATATATATATATATATATATACAGGTGGCTCTCGTTTTACAACGGTTCAATTTACACCGTTTCAGAATAACAACCTTTTTTTCCAGTCATGTGACAGCTATTGAAAAGCATTGAGAAGCAGTGCATTTATTAAAATAGCCAGTAGGTGGAGCTGTCCGCTTGTGTTGCAGCAAAGCCAAGCAAGCTGAAATTAATCGCTGAAATTAATCAGTTTAACCAGACCTGAGCTATCGAGCAGATTTCAAAGGAAAAAGATCTTCCTGTCTATAAATCAGTCCAGATTGGAATGCATAGATAGAACTGTTTGCAGAAAAATGCAAGTGAAGTCTGTGTTGTGTGATTATTTTATTAGGTTTATAATGCTGTTTAGCAAACTTTTTTGTTCATTTAACTTAGTTTAATTATATATTCTGTGTTGTGTGATTATTTTATTAGGTTTATAATGCTGTTTAGCATTTAAAGTCTTCATTTCAAAGCTTTAAAAATAATGTATTAGGTTTTACTTATGACAATTTTGAGAGGGGCCTGGAACCTATCTCCCTCACTTCCCATTGACTTACATTATAAACTGGGTTTCAATTTACAACGGTTTCAATTTACAACCATTCCTTCTGGAACCTAACCCCGGCGTAAACTGAGGGCTACCTGTATGTATATATATATGCACAGTATTGCTAAAGATCTGCATACAGACCCTGTTATGTTGTTAGTTGTTTTTCAGTCTAATGATATTCCTCTTTTAGGTTTATCTTTTCTCCTCTGCTGTGGTCAATCAGCGACAGGCTTAAATGAGATGTTAAATGAAATATTGCACCGATTATTGGACAGTATTCTGTAGGGTCAAGGTTCTGAATTTTGCAGAAGTACTTTAGCTATTTTGGGGGCAATGTAAAACTACAATATAAGCTGACAAAATAAATAATTAAAGTATTTTATATTCTTTTCTTTTTTGGCAAGGTGCTTCATTAATATTATTAGCATTTAATTATAGAGCGCCTATATATTCCTTAGTACTAGAATATAGGAGCTTTATGCCGTGGTCCAGGTGAAAAAAAGGCAGACAGATGAAATACCTGTAGGTGCTTTCACCTTATATATTTCACTATATAACAAGGTGTCTTATACAACAGGTTGCATCTTACATGCTACAGGAAATCATATGTTTGCAACACACAATTCTGCCATCTAATTTCCAGTTTTCTCATTATCTACATAACGAGAATTTTGTTACTGACTCAAATGGAAGAGATTTGTGAATCAGTTTCAGATTTACGTTGTTGAGCGCCTCTACTAGTTTATGAATTGCAGATCTATTTACTTTCAGTTCATCTTTGCGTGTTAATTCCTGTTTTTGGTTGCATGTCATGATTGCAGAGCATCATAACATAGTTCAATAAATCTCTTTCTTTCCGCTCAAAAAAATCTGTATTTTAGTTTTAATCGCTTCATCCTAGTGTGTGATTTAGAAGCTACAGTTTAAAACCTGTGCTCCAATTTTTCAATTTAAAGGGAAAAGAATACAATAATATTCATTTAAAAAAAAAGATTTTTTTTTATAGCAATTATGAGTTATCTTTAATTATCAATCATCTTTATTAATTTAAAATGCAATTCTTTTTCATAAAAAATATAAATATAGCATGTTTTTTTTTCTTCTTCTGTAAGATGGGCAATAACAGCCAATCAAAGGCCTACATGGTTGTAGTCATAGATACGAATGGTAAGCAAGCTGCAGAAACGCGTTGATGCTCATTATCAACAGGAATGCAGCGGCACACGCCTGAGATTACTTCATCCAGGCATTGGGAAAGCGCTTCTATTCATCTGCTGTATCACAATTGTGTTCTTTATCTTAAGTGCTAGTGAACAGCTGCCAAGGTACCACTGCAAATATAGACAAGTATTTCACTAATGCACCATGGCAACAAGCATCATTAAGTCTTGGGAGTGACTCTGTTGCTCTAGGGATACCAAATCTGATTGGCTGTATTACTTAGTCCAAAAGGAAAATTCTGCAGTTGGGGATGAACTTTAGGTTTAAATGTTTGCATCTCTACTAGATCATGAATGTCCCTTTAAAACAAAGTTTTACTGTGATAAAGATTGTTGGTGTAGAATTAAAGTACACATCACGTGTTTATCGAGGAGAGCAAGTCGATTTTTCAACATCATAATGTAGTTTTCACTAACAAATACAGCACTTAAAGGGATAGGAAAGACAAAATTAAACTTGCATGATTCAGATAGAGCTTGTAATTTTAAGACACTTTTAAATTCACTTCTATTTTCAAATGTGTTTTGTTCTTTTGGTATCCCTTGTTGAAAAAGAATATGCACATATCCTACACTAGTGGGAGCTAGCTGTTGATTGGTGCCTGCACACATTTGTCTCTTGTGATTGGCTAACTAGATGAGTTCATCTAACTGCCAGTAGTGCAATGTTTTTCCTCCATCAAAGGATAACAAGAGAATGAAGCAAATTTGATAATAGAAGTACCGTAAATTGGAAAATGATTTGAAATTGTATGTTCTATTCAAATCATGAAAGACAAATTGGGGGTTTCCTGTCCCTTTAAGTAAAATGTTTTACATTTGATTCAACAGCTGTCCATGTGTTTTTATGAAGTTCTTGTTTGTATAAAAAAAAGAAATAAAGCAGTTTTCTCTTTTTTAAGATTATTTTTTTCAGTTATGGTCTATTTTCTAACTGGTTTCTGGGGTTTGGTATATGCAATGGTCAGGGAACCGCAATTAGGCTTTCTGTCTCTCTCATTGAATCCCTTAGAGCACAAAGACGTAAACCAGTAATTTAATGTAATACCGCTGGCCAGTAAATGATCTGTGCAATTACTTTTGCAAGTTATCTGTTGTAAGGAATCACAAATCCAACCGAACCACTGCTAAGAATATTGCAATTGGCAATTATCGCAGCATAATGACTGCGTGAGAGACTCTGCCTTACAGGAGAACATTAGCTGCAAAAATATTTGGGCTGGGTTATATTTTGAAAAATGCATAAGCGGTATATAAATAATGCTAAATACCATCAATACCTCTGATTCCCAAGACTTGCTTAATTTATAGTAGGAAAAACAGAGCTTATAGCGCAGGTGTATTCAGCAGAATTTATGGATTAGCTGTCAGGAGATAAAAAAAGCTTGACAGTCTGATTTTGAAGTCAAAATTAAAGTGAAGGTAAAGTTACGCTATTTGCTATCAACTATTATACTTAATGAATGAAATAAATATGTTTAATTCATCATCCCCCCCAACCCCCGATGTCTAAACAAAGTTATAAGCTTTATAAACTACATTTGTAATCGTCATATATGCAGCCCTTTTTTTTTTTTTTTTTTTTACACAGCAGTCACGTTTTTATTTCAACCAGTTGAAAATTAGGCCGTTAGGCGGCCGTCACTCTATGTCCTACGCCCACTAAATAAACTGAGCATGCGTGATTTTCTTATTCATCGGACATAACTTGCCCGCCTGCTCTGAGGCCACGGACAGAAATCAACCTGATCGAATATGCGATGTGCGGCGGACATGATTTGCTACATCGTATCATGTCCGCTCGCACATTAATAAATATACCCCATAGTAAAAGTCATTTTAGAAAATAATTTTAACTGTAGAATTTTTAAATTTGAATTTTGTTGCATACTTTTTACACAATATTTTTATTGATGTGATTTGTTACGTCACTCGTGAATTTAAAATACATTCGGATTTCTCTCTAGCCGTGCATGAGATCCCTCTTCTTTTTACAATGTGTGTACAAGGATTAAACGGGTTTGACTTTGGTCTTGCGCAGCTGCAAGTAACGTGTTGTCCCATTGATAACACAGACTCCTATGAGTCCTCGCCTATTAAATCTCCATCACTTTAAGTCAGAGACTGAAGTTAAGTCTTTCTTTATAACTTGATATGCCCTTTACCAATGTACAGGAGAGATCTCACCCCACAGCTGTCGCACACAAGGCTTCAGCTGGATTTTCCGCTAATGATGAGACGTTACGCAGAGCTTTACAGATTCGGGCGAAAGTTTTTTTTTGTCTGCAGTGTCTCATAAGAAATCTGATAACCACATCTGTTGCAGGATGGTTTCAATATTTCCACTTCCACATGCATCAGTCTCGCTGTTATCTGTGCCAGCTTTAGGAAATTCTTTATCTAGTTCCTGTACCGCCTTCTACGCTTACTGGTCCCAGTTAAGGGGAAACCCCTGAAGCAATAGGGGAAATACAGAAAGCTCCAGCAATCTTTTTATTGCCTGGCATCAGACGATATCAAATTCCCCTTTAGTTTCACAAGGTTTTCTGCCATTTGGATGTGCAAATGCAGCGTGCAGAATTAGTAGTAATCGGAACAAAAAGCTGCTGATGTCGGGTCAATCATACAAGGCAGGAAGGACCTTTTAGTCAAATACTAAAATAAGTGGATACATTCTAGTGTCAATAGGATTTTAATTTGTGGGATATAAAGGGACATTAAACACATCATTTAGATAGAGAATACAATTTTAAACAACTTTCTAATTTACATCTATTATTTAATTTGCTTCCTTCTTTTGTTTTCCTTTGCTGAAAGGTTTATCTAGGAAAGAACTTAGATTCTAGCTGCTGATTGGTGGCTGCATATATATATATGTGTGTGTTCAGTTAGAAACCAGTAGTGCATTGCTGCTCATTCAACAAAGCAAACCAAGAGAACGAAGACAAATTGACAATAGGAGTAAATTAAAAAGTTGCTTAAAATGGCTGCGCTATCTCAATCATGAAAAAAAAAAAATTGTGTTTCATATCCCTTTAATGTTATTTTATTGAAAAGTGGTAAAACCATGGGATACCCTTTGAGAGAAGTTCTAACAAATAACAGTGGGCTTGACAAATGTTTGATTACAAATAAATGTGCAGGGTTGTTAGTGCTACATAATACAATATTAAGGCATAACTGCAATACCCTGAAAGCTGCTGGAAGTGATCACAATCACTTCCAGAGTTTGAAACCCCAGAGGACGTGCCAGGCACATCCTTGGTCATTAACGACCGTTTTTTGTAGGACGTGCCTGGCCGTTAAGGGGTTAAAAGAGACACAAAAATGTTCTTTTGTGACTCAGACAGAGCACTTCATTTTAAAAAAAGTTTCCAATCGACTTCTATTATCAAATTTGCTTTGTGCCCATGATATTATGTATTGAAGAGATACCTAGGTAGGCATCTGGGGAACTACATGGCAGGAAATAGTGCTGCCATCTATGGATAAATGGATAACATTCTAGCAAAACTGCTGCCATATTGTGCTCCAGAAATGGGCCGGCTCCTAAGCTTATGTCCCTGTTTTTCAACAGAAGAGAATTAATAACAATTGATAATAGAAGTCATTTAGAAAGTTGTTTTAACTCCAATGCTCTATCTGAATAATGAAAGAAACGTTTTGGGTTAATATCTCTTTAAGTCTAAAAGTTGTGTTTTTAATTTTTATTTTTTTTTATTTGTAAAAATTGGAAATGCACACTGCAGACCTCACAAGCCTAACCCATCTACATATCTTCCCTTAAATAAGCAGAGGTGATAAGATAAGAAACTTCAGAACAATTCAAGTTTTGCTAACAAAATGATAATATCCCAAGTCTGGGTTAGAAAATCCAAATAAGGAAAGTTACAGTGGTTATGTTTAATAATCAGGGGTTAGACGTTACTAGTCCACTTGATGTTAAAGATAAGAAATTGTCCAATTTCTTAATCGTCTTGGACTAATGGACTAGCCCTGTATATATAAGTTAATAAATATTTACACTCTCACTGACTCACAACAGACAGCCACCAGGGTGCTGGACAGGAGAAAATATAAAATGAATTCAGACCGCACTGGCTGGATTTCATATAAAGTACGTATATAAAATTCAGCGAGTGCGGATATATAATATAGATAGATGTATCGCTTTTCTGCGCCTGTATAATCGGTAGATTGCTATAGCATGAGGCATAGTTATCTGACTGTGTGTTTGCCCGTGTATGACTCTGCACATATACAGAAAGCCTCTCCCATCTCTCCTTTACCTCTTTCTGATACTTATCTAGTATATATCCCTATAAGCAGCAATAGAATGCAAGATTCCACTTAAACTAATTACAGGTGAGGTCTGTGACACTCATTTGACTCTGGTAAACCATAATGTTACAGAGTGATTATGCTGTCACTTCCTAACTTACGGTCTGTGCATTCACTGTTACTGCTGGAGCTTTCTTGTGCCTACGGATAAACCAGTTATATGAGCGCAGAACGTCACTTGGTATTTTGTAAACAACCACTCTCAGGGTTACCTGTTTGGTCACATTGCACACAGCTGCAACCGGTGAATTTTAGACACTGTCGACCACTAGAGGTAGGAAAGTCTGTCCTGCCACACCCATTCCTACTACTTTGTCACTATATAACTAAAGCTGGGTTTCTTTTCTATATATGAACGTTTTTTACTTTTATATATGAAAGTTGCGTTTCTAAAATAACATTTTGGTATGCAGAGCAATGGTGTTTCTGTGGTTTCAGTTTGTCCTTACCCCAGGGGTTGACAAATCTGTTTAAAACTTAGGAGCAGGCCTTCGTTTAGGAGCCAGACAATAATATTTGTATATACATATATGGAGAATAACCCAAAAAGTTAGGAGCCAGTACTCTGGCTCCTGGGTTTGTCGAGCCGTGCATTACAGTTTTCACATTCCTGGATAGTAATTATGTTGCAAAGCCTAGATACAGTGACAAAACAGCAATGCTATTGTAAATACAATTAACAAAACATAAACTATAGAACAGGGGTGGCCAATAGGTAGATCCGGATCTACCAGTAGATCCCGAAGGTGCTGCTGGTAGATTTCGGCCGATGTGATCAAAATGATGTGGTCAAGTTACACAATCTCAACACTGGGGCGTGAGTTGCTAGGGATACCACTTTATCTCTAGCAGTGTGTGAAGGGGCAGGTCATTAAACAGTCTGATGGTCGGACACGAAAAGTGCTACAGAATTGGATCTTGAGGGACATCGATTTCAACCAATCAATGTAGATGCTTTTTGAACAACACAATTGGCCTATCAAAAGCGTAGTTGAGTGAGTACTCTCCCAGTGGATATGGCCTTATAGTATAGTAAGGAGGGTAAGCGTCAATTAATAGAAAAAGTAAATCTGTTGTATCTTTATGCTTTTGCACATCCATGTGTTGCTAAATCATGCAACCTTAAAGGGATATGAAACACACATTTTTTTTTTTCATGATTCAGATATAGAACATGCAATTTTTAAACAACTTTCTAAATTACTCCTATTATCCATTTTTCTTAATTCTCTTGGTATCTTTATTTGAAAAAGCAGGGATGTACGCTTAGGAGCCGGCCCATTTTTAGTGGGTAGATCTCGTTGAGCTGGTCATTTGAAAAGTAGATCCCAACACAAAAAAGTGTGGGCACCCCTGCTATAGAACATCTTAAAGTGATAGTAAATCCTAGCGTTTGTGAAACGCTAGGATTTACCATTGGAACAAATAAATGGGACTTTCAGTCATGAAGTTCCTTTATTTGTTAGCAGCGTTCTCCGCACTGAGCTCCACAAGCAGCCCACGGTGAAACGCTATTTTGCTGAGAGGTGACGTTTCCACCTCTTAGCAAATAGCCTTGCGGCCCAGCTGGTGCCAAATTGGAAGCTAGCACGGCTATTGGTTAAGAGGTGGAAACGTCACCTCTCAGCAAAATAGCGTTCTGCCATGAGCTGCCTGAGGTGCTCAGCACAGCGAACGCTTCTAACAACTAAAGGAGCTTTCAGCATGAAGTATTTTATATTTCTTGACTGAAAGTCCCCTTTATATGTTCCAATGGTAAATTCTAGCGTTTCATAAACACTAAGATTTACTCTCACTTTAACAAATATTATTCAACAGTCTACAAAAAAATTAGATGAATTAAGTGTTAAAGAGACATTAAGTAATTAGTAGGAAGAATAATGAAGCCATATCAAATATTAGCATGAGTATAATATACAGATGTATTTTTAAAAATTGTAATAGTTGTTTTATCCTTTCACGACAGGGTGATTTTGTCTACATCGGAACAGCGTTTGGATGTAGACAAATTTAAATCCCGCGATTGTGCACATGATCGTGAGATTTTAGGGATGGGATCAGGTCAGGGGGGCGTCCCTATGAAGCTAGGAACGACCTCCTGACGCTAAAACCTGGCGTGGTTAGGACGGAATAGAACGCTGCAACGGCGTTAAAAGGTTAAACATTTAAATTAATAAGTGTAATTTTATTAGTGTCCATAAAGCATTGGGAGACGCCATTTTATAACTTAGGTTTTGCTTTAAGCTTAGGCCAATTAGGGACAGTTATACATTTGCCATTTATTGCTACCACTGAATGTGTAGAATATAGCAGTGTTATACCTGGAGACTGGAATTCCACTTCTAACATTAACAAGTTTACAGAATAAAACTACAGTCAAAGGGGACAAACAATGAAAATATATTTCAAAGTTATTTTCTACAATTTATAATTTAAGGGACAGTCAACATCTGAATTTTTGTTGTTTAAAAATATAGATAATTCCTTTATTACCAATTCCCCAGTTTTGCATAACAAACACAGTTATAACAATACACGTTTTACATCTGTAATTACCTTGTATCTATGCCTCTACAGACTGCCCCCTTATTTTAGTTCTTTTGACAGACTTGCATTTTAGCCAATCAGTGTTATCTATATGACACAGATGAACTAACACCCTCTAGTGGTGAAAAACTGTCAAAAAGCATTCAGATTAGAGGCGGCCTTCAAGGTCTAAAAAATTAGCATATGAGCCTACCTAGGTTTAGCGTTCAACTAAGAATACCAAGAGAAAAAGCAAAATTGGTGATAAAAGTAAATTGCAAAGTTGTTTAAAATGACATGCCCTATTTGAATCATGAAAGTTTATTTTGGACTTGACGGTCCCTTTAAGCATTTTATACAGGTTGAAAGCCCTTTATACAAACTACTTGGGAATGGAAAACTTTTGTATATGTCACTATAGAGCTTATACATTCGGTTTGATGTCTCCATTTAAATATTTTAGTATTAAAAGTTAAGTTTTACGTCAATATTCTTCTCTGTGCCAAAAAAGCATTCTATATTAGCCAAGAGCCGTGCGGTAAATCCAGCTTGGCGCCCATGGGAGCCGGATTTACCGCACGGCTATTGGCTAAGAGGTTAAAACGTCCCCTATTAGCAAAAAATTTTTTTAGCCGTGGGCTGCTGTGGCAGCTAAAAACGGCGATCGGTTAAAACAAATAAAGGAGCTTTCTACATGAAGTATCTTATACTTCATGAATGAAATTCCCCTTTATTTGTTTAAAAAGTCAATCCTAGCGTTTGTAAAACGCTAGGATTTAATTTCACTTTAATGTCCCTTTAATCCAAAACTCACGCCCCTGCTTAAGAGGTTCATATCAATAAGCTGATATAGTTTATCTGAACACATGACATATGAGGAGAGTATGTTTGTACCACAGAATGGCCAAATGCTTGAGTGAAAAGAAAATAAACATAAAAACATAAAGAGATGATAACTGTGAGAGTTTCTTCTTTGTACCAATGGGAGATTTTAGTGGAAAACAAACGGCACATCAGTGTCAGAAATATTTTTGCTATATACCATAATTTTTTTAGGAGTGTTTTTGCCAATACAGAAGTTTTAGTAACACTGTATTGCAATGCCTCAGCCACTTAAAATGGGTTTATGAATGCAAGTGCATTTAGCCCCAAAAGCCTTATGTTTCCTATATAAACACTATCATTAAAACAGTTTCAGCTTTTAATAGAATCATTTTGCTACAAGTATGTTGCAAAACAAACCTAATCAATATTGAAATGCACTAACGTGCTGTTTACTTTCAACTACAATGGCCCTTTAAACGTGCTGTTTACTTTCAACTACAATGGCCCTTTAAACGTGCTGTTTACTTTCAACTACAATGTCCCTTTAAGTGGGTTTATAGAAATGGAATGTGTGTAGTACAATACTATCACTGTAAGTTGGGTTTATGTCTCTGTGATAGTGCACTGACTTTACAGCCTTTCAGATTTTGGCTAAGTTTCTCCATGTAAAGAAATAGTTCAATTCTATTCTATCCATAACTTCCTTACTGTACCTTTAAAGAAGGATTTTATTAATCTTGTATCACATGTGCATTGTGCATTAACTCTGCAAGAATACTTTCTCAGCTTCCACCAAATCCATATTTCTCTTGTATGCCCTTTTAAGGGACATAAAACCCTTTTTTTTATTTGCTTGACCTTTTTTTATGTATTGAAATGTGTAATTTCTATATGTTTGCAGTTTATTCTTAAATAAAATAATGAGTGCACATGGCAGCTACAGCAGATGTAGCTACAAAGAGTGTGTATGCTTCATTAATACTCATCAGTTTCATAAAGCATTTGCTATAATTGGGGGTGTCTAGTCACATGACATACATACAATATTAATGTGTGTGCAGGCAAACTATTGGTGTATCTGCAGCTGGTCACATGTGAGCACTTAGCTTTTACAGTATGTGACTAACCTGAAAATAAATAAGTAAAAGCTGAAACTAATACCTGCTGTCCAGATATAGATAGATATAGATACTGTCAGACTGACAGACAAATAGAGGTTATACAATCTATACAGATACAATATATAATATTCTCTCTATTTTTAGAGATAGATAGATACAATAGATACATACAATAGATAGATCGATACACAAGATAGATACAATAGATATATACAATAGATAGATAGATACAATAGATAAGATAGATAGATAGATACAATAGATAGATATGATAGAAAGATACAATATATAAATAGATACTCTTATGTAATATAGTAGTCTGAGTTTAAGCTATACAGATTTCTACCTAATTTACAAGAAGCTTCCAAATGAATTTACATTTTTACAATTAGAAGTTATTTAATTTTATGTTTATGTTATATGTTTAAGCCGAATTAGACTGACTGTCTATATTACCTATAAAGTATAAGCTTAACTAGTCTATATATATATATATATATATATATATATATATATATATATATGTATATGTGTATATATATATGTATATATATATATATATATATATATATATATATAGTACTCACAGGATACATCTTCCAATATTAGGTACAAACTTTTATTTATTTAAATATTATTATTATTTTTTTTTTATAATAATAATAATTTCAACAGTATATTTATTGGCTTGGTTTCTAAACCTTGTCAAGAGAATTATTTATGTGAACTCGTACACACTTGCCATTTATTATAGTTGTGTCCCATATTCCACCATATCTTGAACACAAGTCTTATGATTCCATTAATTACAGCTCTGAGTTTAGAATAGACCCAAAGCACATTTTACAGATTCATGTGTGTGCATATGTGTGCATATGTGTGCTTGTGTGTGCATATGTGTGTTTGTGTGTGTGCATGTGAGTGCTTGTGTTTTTGTGTGTGCATGTGTACGTGTGTGCGCATGTGAGTGCTTGTGTGCATATGTGTGTTTGTGTGTGAGCATGTGAGTGCTTGTGTTTTTGTGTGTGCATGTGTACATGTGTGTGTTTGTGTGTGTGCATGTGTACATGTGTGTGTTTGTGTGTGTGCATGTGTTTGTGTGTGGTCACCCTGGATATTGTGAGTAATGTGAATCAGTTCTGGGAGGTTGTCAGGCGCACACAAGTCCCGTAAATACACTAACTGAATCCAGGTTATGAGTAACAGGTTTATTAAAAAGAAAAAAAGTAAATAAATAGAAAGTTAAAATGTAATGGGTTGAAGTGTAGAGAAATAGCAAAAGGATAAGAAAAGGTGGAAAATGAGTTAACGTATGAAGTGTGTGCAGGGGAGTGCAGTCGATGACTCATTGCTTTTTGGCACTAGAATTCAGTGTGTCACCTCAGGGTTACCAGTTCAAATGCTGCTCACTGCTTCTGCTGCACACAGCCATCATGTGCATGGCTTGCTTGCGTGCATGTGAAGGGCTAAGCATTACAGCACCTCTGCCAGAGTGCACGGCTTGCTTGCATGCCTGTGAAGGGTTAAGCATTACAGCACCTCTGCCAGAGTGCACGGCTTGCTTGCGTGCATGTGAAGGGTTAAGCAATACAACACCACTGTCAGAGTGAATGATTTGCTTGTGTGCATGTGAAGGGTTAAGCATTACAGCACCTCTGCTAGGGTGCACAGCTTGCTTGTGTGCATGTGAAGGGTTAAACATTACAGCACGTCTGCAAGAGTGCATGGCTTGCTTGTGTGCATGTGAAGGGTTAAGCATTACAGCACCTCTGTCAGAGTGCACGGCTTGCTTGTGTGCATGTGAAGGGTTAAGCAATACAACACCACTGTCAGAGTGAATGATTTGCTTGTGTGCATGTAAAGAGTTAAGCATTACAGAACCACTGCCAGAGTGCACGGCTTGCTTGTGTGCATATGAAGGGTTAAGCATTGCAGCACCTCTGCCAGAGTGCACGGCTTGCTTGTGTGCATGTGAAGGGTTGAACATTACAGCACCTCTGCCAGAGGGCACGGCTTGCTTGTGTGCATGTGAAGGGTTAAGCATTACAGCACCTCTGCCAGAGTGCACGGCTTGCTTGTGTGCATGTGAAGGGTTAAGCATTGCTGCACCTCTGCCAGAGTGCACGGCTTGCTTGTGTGCATGTGAAGGGTTAAGCGTTATAGCACCACTGCCAGAGTGCATGGCTTGCTTGTGTGCATGTGAAGGGTTAAGCATTACAACACCACTGTCAGATTGAACGATTTGCTTGTGTGCATGTAAAGAGTTAAGCATTACAGCACCTCTGCCAGAGTGCACAGCTTGCTTGTGTGCATGTGAAGGGTTAAGCAATACAACATCACTGTCAGAGTGAATGATTTGCTTGTGTGCATGTAAAGAGTTAAGCATTACAGCACCACTACCAGAGTGCACGGCTTTCTTGTGTGCATGTGAAGGGTTAAGCATTACAGCTCCTCTGCCAGAGTGCACGGCTTGCTTGTGTGCATGTGAAGGGTTAAGCATTACAGCACCTCTGCCAGAGTGCACGGCTTGCTTGTGTGCATGTGAAGGGTTTAGCATTACAGCACCTCTGCCAGAGTGCACGGCTTGCTTGTGTGCATGTGAAGGGTTAAGCATTACAGCACCTCTGCCAGAGTGCACGGCTTGCTTGTGTGCATGTGAAGGGTTAAGCATTACAGCACCTCTGCCAGAGTGCATGGCTTGCTTGTGTGCATGTGAAGGGTTAAGCATTACAACACCACTGTCAGATTGAACGATTTGCTTGTGTGCATGTGAAGGGTTAAGCATTGCAGCAGCTCTGCCAGAGTGCACGGCTTGCTTGTGTGCATGTGAAGGATTAAGCATTACAGCACCTCTGCCAGAGTGCACGGCTTGCTTGTGTGCATGTGAAGGGTTAAGCATTGCAGCACCTCTGCCAGAGTGCACGGCTTGCTTGTGTGCATGTGAAGGGTTAAGCATTACAGCACCACTGCCACAGGAGTGGGGGTCCAGGAGGTGTTGCTTTGGAAGTATCATTTGAAATTGAAGTACTTTCTAGAAGCTCGCCTCACATCGCCGCCGCAGACCTGCAAAAATTTGCCTAAGTTATCAAAAAAGCTGTCAAAAAGCTGCGCACCAAGTACGGGGCGATGAGCAGGGGACTGTGAGAGTTATCACTCATCCGATCTCGCTGACTTATACTGTCAACATCTAAACAACTAATATAATTATAAAAACACATCTACATAGTATTCTAAGGCTAATCTTTGCTTTGAATACATCATTATGTCTAGCCTGTGTTTACTGTTTAACATCCCTTTAAGAAGTTTTGAGCAGACGAGTTTCCAAATAATGAATCTAAACTGCTGTATCTGGTACAGAAATTGATGAATCACATGAGCTACTTGTATTTTATCAGGTTTAATATTCTTACAAATAAATATTTGTTTATTTTTTATTTATATATTTCATTTGTTGGACTGATGAGTGGGGTACGAAAGGTCTGACCCTCTGTCTCAAAAATAATATACTGATCACTAAAAAATATACTCCCTGCGGTTAGCTCCCACTTTAAAGGGACACTATTATCCAAAAGTCACAGGTTCAAATCCCGGCAGGGCCGACTCAGCCCTTAATCCTTCCGAGGTCGATAAAATGAGTACCATTAAATTGGGTAATGATAACAACTATTACTATTCAGCTGCCGATTTGGTTAATTCCAAGAGCGAACGCTAAAAAAGCGCTTTGAGTCCTACTGGGAGTAAGGCGCTATATAAATACTAGTTGTTATTATTATTATACAAAAATAACATCTTTTGGTTCAGCTAATCAGGATCGACTTTACCTGTGGTTTTAACCCCTTTGTAGGTGGTAAACACAGTTATCCAGAGTCAGCAATCCAGTAATTGCACAATATAACATATAAGAGCATGTCATTTTGTTATTAGAATGTCCCTTTAAAGGGATAGAGCATTTAAAACTGAAATGTGTATGATTGCATTTATATTTTCATTAGAACCATGTTTGTTCTTTAATTATCAAAAATGCTTCTAATAAAGGTGTATATTATTGGCGGCATATGCACATATGCTGTAAGTGTATTGGCATTTAGACACCACACCTCAGATAGTCAGCAGTGACACAAATGAAGTTTTCACTGATACTCTCTGAGCAGACACAGCGTTTGAATCCTGACGCACTAATCACAGGTAGCATATGTGCATATGCCGCTAAAACAGTAATATTTTTTTCTAGACGCATCTTTTCCTGCAAAAATGCATCTAATTAAAATCGAAATGCAAATTTCAGTTTTGACCTTTTTTATATGCTGTATTCACACCTTATGTTTAGGGGAATTTATAGCCAAGGAATAACAATGCAACTGTATTTTGCTAATGTGTCCTGGCAGGTAATACGTTATTTCAGGACACTCACAGGATTAATGAGGTGAGATTGTAAGGGATTAGATGCTTTTTTTTTTTAAAAAAGAGAGAAACTCGCATCCTCCCTTTTGTCTTTCTGAAGGCGTGAAATCATTTTACAGTCACTTAGTGCTAAACAAGTTCTTATTGTAACCACAAAGCACTGATTCATTTCACTGATTTCTTTTTTTTTTTTTTTTGCTTGCTGAAGTGAAACAGCCGAGTTCCTTTTCCTGCGCTTCACTTTCAGAATTTAAGTTCTGTTCCATCAGGACAATTTCTTAAGATTATAAAGGAAGGACAAACACTGCATCATATACGAGGTGCAGTTGCCTAATTATAAGGAGATGCCTTGCATACGCTTTTGCAGAAGTTGGGTTTTGTAGAGTTTCCTCTGTGTATTCGGGGAGTGACGGTAAAACTTTCAGTATGAATCATGCACACTAATTGAGGAAATACGGGTTCGCATTTTTTTTTCCTCTCTCTTAAAGGGACATGAAACCCATTTTTTTTTATTTCATGGTATAGAAAGAGCATGCAATTTTAAACAACTTTCTAATTTACTTCTATTATCTAATTTGTTTTTATTTTCTTGATATTCTTTGCTGAAAAGCATATCTAGATAGGCTCAGTAACTGCTGATTGGTTGCTGCACTTAGAAGCCTGATGTGATTGGCTCACCCATGTGCATTGCTTTTTCTTCAACTAAGGATATCTAAAAAATTAAGCAAAATAAATAATAGAAGTAAATTGGATTGTTGTTTAAATTTGTATTCTCTTTCTGAATCGTGAAAGAACATTTTTGGGTTTAGTGTCCCTTTAAAGGGACAGTCAACACCAGAATTTGTGTTGTTTAAAAAGATAGATAATCCCTTTTTTTACCCATTCCCCAGTTTTGCATAACCAATATGGTTATAATACATTTTTTTACCTATGTGGTTACCTTGTATCTAAGCCTCTGCAAACTGCCCCCTTATTTCAGTTCTTTTGACATATTTGCATTTTAGCCAATCAGTGCTTACTCTTAGGTAACTTCACGTACTTGAGTTCAATGTTATATATATGACACACATGAACTAACACCACCTAGTAGTGAAAAACTGTCAAAATGCATTCAGATAAGAGGTGGCCTTCAAGGTCTAATAAATTAGCATATGAGCCTACCTAGGTTTAGCTTTCAACTAAGAATACCAAGAGAATAAAGCAAAATTAGTGATAAAAGGAAATTGGAAAGTTGTTTAAAATGACATGCCCTATTTGAATCATGAAGGTTTATTTTGGACTTGACTGTCCCTTTAATGGAACGATAAACGCTCATGTGGATGTATAGCCAGAGATACTATGCTCTCCTTACGAATGTTGTGTATGGAATCTGATTTCTGACAATATTTGTCTTCCAGAAGAGAGGTAGTTAACAGGGGCCCTTGGCATGAAGCCGGAAATACATGTGCAAAATCTCTTAAAGGGATAATAAACCCATTTTTTTTTCTAAGCAACTTTATAATTTACTCCTATTGTCAATTTTTTTTCTTGTTTTCTTTCTATCTTTATTTCAAAATGCAGGAATGTAAGGTTAGGACCGGCCCATTTTTGGTTCAGTACCTGGGTAGCGCTTGCTCATTGGTGGCTACATTTAACCACCAATCAGCAAGCGCTATCCAGGGTACTGAACCAAAAATGTTCGGCTCCTAAACATAGATTCCCGCTTTTTCACATAAAGATAACAAGAGAACGAAAAAAAATGACAATAGGAGTAAATTAGAAAGTTGCTTAAAATTGCTGCTCTATGTGAATCATGAAAAAGAAATTGTGTTTAGTGTCCCTTTAAAAGTCGTGCTCCTTTAACTGTATGTTTCTGCTATATTACTCCGTATGCAAAAGCATTATCCCAAACTAACATTAGTAAAGTCTGAAGAATCTTCTATAAGAAACTGCACGATTGTTAATTGTGTCTTTATAGGAAGTGGAAAAAGTGAGTTCATTTTTATTGGATCACAGGTACTTGGAACAAACAGTTGTTGGATTACAAACATTATTAGTTTTATTTTTTTTACCAAGAAAGAACTTTCCTTGATAGATAATAACACCTGCAAAATATGAAACAATAGGACAACAATAATATGTAACACTTCAAGTAGCAGAATCGTCAGCCCATCTCTGTGTACAATCATAAGATTGACGCCAATGGTTATATCAGGTGCAGAACGCTGGCAGACTGACTTCAAGCAAAATGGTCAGTGATAAAACCTACCTTTATATATTTAGGGCTAGGTTACGGAAACAAAGCCAAACTTAGAATATCACGTGCGCGTTCACGTATTCCCCCCATAGAAGTCAATGAACCGGAAAAAGTGTGTGTGTGATAGTATTTTGGTACAATATATATTTATACCTAATATATTTAGTGGAGGATTTTAAACTCACTTTTCGCCTCCCCATAATTCTAATTGTTGTTTTATATATATATATATATATATATATATATATATATATATATATATATATATATATATATATATATATATATATAAATAATTATATATAGGTATAATTATATACATATATTTATAGGAATATCTATTTATAAATACAAATAACATATTCTGCTATGTGCAGAACATTGGAATGTGAAATATTTACAGGAAATACACAGTACAGGTGGCCCTCGTTTTACAACGGTTCAATTTACACCGTTTCAGAATAACAACCTTTTTTTCCAGTCATGTGACTGCTAAAAAGCATTGAGAAGCAGTGCATTTATTAAAATAGCCAGTAGGTGGAGCTGTCTGCTTGTGTTGCAGCAAAGCCAAGTAAGCTGACATTAATCAGTTTAACCAGACCTGAGCTATCGAGCAGATTTCAAAGGAACAAGATCTTCTTGTCTATAAATCAGTCCAGATTGGAATGCACAGAAAGAACTGTTTGCAGAAAAATGCAAGTGAAGTCTGTGTTGTGTGATTATTTTATTAGGTTTATAATGCTGTTTAGCAAATGTTTTTGTTCATTTAACCTAGTTTAATTATATATTGTGTTGTGTGATTATTTTATTAGGTTTATAATGCTGTTTAGCATTTAAAGTCTTCATTTCAAAGCTTTAAAAATAATGTATTAGGTGTTACTTATGACAATTTTGAGAGGGGCCTGGAACCAATCTCCTTCACTTCCCATTGACTTACATTATAAACTGGGTTTCAATTTACAATGGTTTCGATTTACAACCATTCCTTCTGGAACCTAACCCCGGCGTAAACTGAGGGCTACCTGTATTACACTTTATTAAATATGAATATTGCATACATATGATTTTACATGTTTTCATCTGCTTAATTGCAAAGGGCTATAATGCACTTATATATATATATATATATATATATATATATATATATAATATATATATATATATGTGTGTGTGTGCATATGTATTTGTGTATATATGTCTGTAAATACATAAATACACATAGAAATACACATCTGTACACACATATAGACGTGTGTGTATATATATATATATATATATATATATATATATATATATATATACACATACACACATACCTATACATGTTTACATATATTTGTATGTATCTCAATGATAAAGCCCTTTGCCTGCCTTTTTTTTTTTTTTTAATACCCAAGATAACTTTTATTAGACAGTGTAATGATATTTGTAATGTCCCCCCCCCAGGAACCGTTATCCACAGCTTTGAGGATGCGGTAATAATTCTAGCTTAAATAGCGATTACACTCGTCAGGTTTACCGCTCGTATCATAAGTTGAAAGTAAATTGAGCTAAAAAGCCTGCGATAAACCCTTTATCACTCTTGCGTAACTGTTAGCGCTCCACTCGTAATCTAGACCATAATGTTTTATTTAAAGAGACAATTGTATCAATAAGAAGCATTTTATTCCCTCTATATTTTATTTAAGTACAAATTCTAATTTACTCCAATTGTAATTTTTTCTTCATTTTCTTGCTATTTTTATTTGAAAAAGCAGGAATGTAAGCTTAGGAGACAGCCTATTTTTGGTTCAGCACCAGGGTAGCGCCTGCTGATTGGTGGCTAAATGTAGCGCTACCCAGGGTGCTGAACTAGAAATGAGCCAGCTGCTAAGCTTACATTCCTGCTTTTTCAAATAAAGATACCAAGAGAATGAAGAAAAAACGGATAATAGGAGTAAATTAGAAAGTTGCTTAAAATGGTTGCTCTATCTGAATCATGAAAGAAAAAAAAAATTGTGTTTTGTGTCACTTTAATTGGAGTTTGCCCTCAAGCAGCAATCTCCCCTACTACATTACTGCACAGGCAACATTTCAGCTGCAATATTGTAGCAGCAGTTATTTTGCCATTGGGATGACATTGACAGCAATAACCCACTTTAAACAAAAATAACTTTAATGTGCAGTGATGTTGTCCAGCGACTATGAGTACTGACAAATTAGGTAAAGCTGGTCAGATAAGATCTTAGCAGTTTAATTGTACCATTTGTTAAGTTGTAAATCGGATTAACTCTAAATATCAATAAGAAACAATATGCAGCTGCTAATTGAAATATGTGCTCTTAGTAATTCACTTTACTTGCAGTGAAATAGATATTTTCTTTAAAGGGACAGTGTACACCAATTTTCATAAAAATGCATGTAATAAACACTACTATAAAGAACAATATGCACAGATACTGGTATAAAAATCCAGTATAAAACCTTTAAAAACTTACTTAGAAGCTCCCAGTTTAGCTCTGTTGATGATGTTAGGCTGGGACACCCACTGAAAGGGGCTGGGAAAGAAGGAAGAGCAGACCCCTCCCCCTGCATATGAAAAGACAGATTATACAAACAGGAACAAGTAGGAATCTGTAGACTAAAGTCTAAATCTGAGACTGTGGGGCTTGGTTAAGAGTCTGAAAATCAGCACAATGTTATTAAAAAATAAGCAAAACTATACTTTGTTACAAAAACACTCCCAGATGGGCTATATAAATGGATCATCTACAAAACATTTATGTAAAGAACAATCTAGTGTACAATGTCCCTTTAAAGAGTAAAATATAAGGCAGAGATTGGCAAATTTATTTCTGATTTAGGGCTCAGAAAGACTAAAGAGACTCGCACATTTTCTTTTGTATCCAAGTCAGTGTCTAGCAGTTGTGGGCCCTTGGATACTACGATCTACCAACTTGTTTTGAAGGTTAAAAAAAAAAAGTCTGCAATCTGGCCCAGATCTTTGTCATTAAAGGGAAATTGTAGTTTAAAAATAAAATGCTCTAATACATTACAGTGTGTAATTTGTTTAAGGAATTTCCTGATTTTACTATGTGCTTCAAATGAGTTTTTCAGAGGCTACCTGAGACTTGAGGTGTGGGGGGCTTTTGGGATGTGACTAACTAGTATTTGTGGGCGGAGTCGAGACTGAAGGGGAGGAGTGTGCTGTGTCAGAGTTGGGAGTGGCTGTGGGCAGGGTTGTGCGGAATAAGGAATTATGGTCAGAACTTGGACAGTCCCTCATTCTGCTCTGGAACCCAGGATGTTTGTTCTGAAGGGGAAACCATGGGAGGGACAATAAGAAATTTGCTAACGCATGGCAAATCGCCCATCATACTCAAATGAGGATAAAGCCAGTGATTGGAGCATACTCACATATGCTAGCTCCTGATCTGCTCATTGGTTGTATCCCTGCTTGCAGTGACCCTGGAGCACTATTTAACTATGCATTGATTCCCTTTACAAGGGTTATATAGTAAAATAACAGAATTTGTTTTAAAAAAAAAATACTTTAACAGTAGACGCTACAGAATTGTGGGGCGCTTTATATAAAAATGATAATACAGCATTATTTTTTTTAACACCAGAATGCCCCTTTAATAGCGTTAACATGTAAGACTGTGGCACACAATAATCCTACAGCGCAGAAGAGAGTTGTGTCAGTATTTACAGTCATTTGTTTATATTTCTCATTGAATTTCATGCCTGGCGACACAGAGGTCACTTCCTCCCCTTGCCTGCACTCATCCGAGTCAGACAGGTTGTATTAACATGGTTACTACTGGATGATAAAACATGCTTCATAAACAGACCTTAACTTAAACCGCCACTGTAATATCATACAACTGATGGTGTAAAATATCTTAAAAACACTTGTTTTAAAATCATCAAAGGAATATTAAGGGAAAGATTAGCTCTTAAACGCTAAATCCTCTGACCAAGTGCACTAAACCCAAAGGTATTTATGCATATTTCACATTCTAATGTTCTTCACATAGAAGATTTTATATATATATATATTGGTGCATATCCATTTTCAAAAGCACAACATATTATTTGAACTACTGCAAAAAATTGCCTGAAAAAAACATCAAGAGACAACTATTCTTTTTAAATAAAATTGAGATCTTAGTCACACAATTTGGCCATATTCTGCTTAGCCAGTCACCAACTTACAAGGTGCCCCAATATAGACTGGTCCTAACACTACAGTCCTTTGCCTCAGAGGGCTGAATCATTCCTGCTTTTACTCTTCATAATAAAATGATATATACCCACATACACGGTGCAACTGTTTATGATTGTACTCTATAAAGCGCCAAGTACATCAATGATTTTAATGTATTTATGTTGTGTCTGGTGGATTTAAAGCCGTACTCCTTACACAAAGTCTTCAGTCACACTAACCTGACAAGTGCACATTTAGATTGCGCTCAGCAGTGCACATTTACTTTCAACTTGTAATACACTCGCAAGTTAATGTGGGCGCCATATTACAATATTGCACCCACACTAACAGAATCCTGCCACTTCTAGCCCTAAATCAGATTTAATCCAGGTCTCATATAAATTAATAAAGTTTCCCATACATGATTACTTTATATAATTACTGTTAACAGGATGCATTTTATGTAACAGATTAATGAATGTATCATTTTTTTCTTGTATTTTATTGATTTTCATCATAAATCAGTTAAAAAGAAATGAAAGTTGTAAGAAATGTATGTCTGTTCTAAATGTATCATCTGAAAATATGGAATAGCTCAATATATTCTTTGACTTGCGTGTACCTTTACAAACACTATTTGTTGTTTCAGAATGATGTGTAGTCTTGCTACTACTTCTTCCAACTTCCCGATCATAGACATATAATGTCTTTTCAGCCATTTTCCTGTTGCTGGTGATTAACTGCAGTTTCATATTCTGCAAAAATGTATTGTCTGAGGGCTACTTACAGTACACAGTATATCAAAGTTATGTTTTTTCTGTTTGTCCAGACACCATAGTCCAGATATCTCACTTGCTTTGAGGAACACTGTACTCAATCCATCGACCTAGGTCCACTGTTTTGGCATCACAATGGGCTCTGAACTCTTCTTCACTCCACATATGGGGGCCTATCTATCAAGCTCCGGACGGAGCTTGACGGCCCGTGTTTCTGACGAGTCTTCAGACTCGCCAGAAACACCAGTTATGAAGCAAGCGGTCTAAAGACCGCTGCTCCATAACCTGTCCGCCTGCTCTGAGCAGGTGGACAGAGATCGCCGCAATTCAACCCGATCAAGTGCAATGCTGAATACGGAGAGCGTATTGCTCTCCGCATTCAGCGAGGTCTGGCGGACCTGATCCGCACTGTCGGATCAGGTCCACCAGACCTTGATAAATAGAGGCCATAGTCTCCAAATCCTACCTTTCTACAAGATATCTCTAGAGTTTCCCCATTACGTAACCAAGATACAGACAAAAATGTTTGTTCACTTACTCATTTTTTTCTTATATTGACAAATACATCCTATGTCTAAGTGTCCTACCCTACTTCTGTCTAAATCTCTTCCAGTCTATTATAAATGCTTCAGTTAGACAACCCAGTAAGATGCTGATCTTCATCCGCTACCATGAACAGTAAGTCACTACATATGCATTAGGATCTATATCAATATATTGACTCTAACCTATTAATCTTTCAACAACCTCACACCCAACTATATTTCTTCATGTATCTTTAAATATTTACCAAACCACCCTTTCCAATCAACCTACAACCTAATCTATCTGCTTACAACATTATAACCTCCCTCTATCACCTGAGATTTCACCCATGTTTCTGTCTCTGGAGCGTTCTTCCTTTCTCTGTTAGACTCTCTCTTGCCTCTTAGACAAACCCACCTGTTTCAAGACACCATCTATCAGCTGAAAGTTCCCCCTCATTTTAGCCAATAAACTAAATCTCAAACTATATTGTTTTGATTACAAATGGGAAATCACACAACAGTCTTGTAATCTACTGGCAGATACTGATCTACCTTTTGGACACACCTGTTCAAGTCTTTCAATAAGTGTGTCATTGGACTACAATAAATTCCAAGAAGATCAAAGTAGGAAATTTGTTGGTTATTTTATTTTGATCTTTTACAATGCAGTGTGTAATTTGTGATGGAAATAAGCTATATAAGAATGTTTTAATGTCCCTTTAAGAATGCACAGCCTTTTTATAGAAGTATGTTGAGCCTGAACTCATATCTAACTGGGGAAAAAAATTGATATAAATAAATAGTGAACAAGGACATCATTTCTTGCCCCATTCTGTAAAAAGCATTTTTCATCAATATTTCAGCCCTAATGTTAAAGGATTTAACACTGAAGTATTGATGCAGAAAGAGGGAAATTTCAGCAATTTGTGAAAAAGCAGAGATCTAGTCTAACATTTTCTTATTTTCTCGAAGATGAGTGGAATTTTTATCACCTAAACTTGTGATATTATGTTACCAATTCACTCTATACTTATTGTCAGTTGCTCAGGTTTTATAACAGTTGACAAGTGTATGTTTTTGCACAAAATAGTTTAAAATACTGCTTAGCCACAATTTTTATAAGATTTATATCCTTATTTTGCACCTAATAGTCTTTTTGTTGTTTTTTTTTAACCTCACCTTTGTAAAAGAGAACATAGCCGTATTTTTTTACATTAGGTAAATGAAAAGAAAGACTGATGTTAGTTGTTAAGATGACTATTTTTCATATTTTATTTTAATATTTTTTTTCATAAATCAGAATTTTTTTTAATTAAAAATATAGTACAAATAATATATAAATATTCAACTATTGTAATCAACTGTACAATGGCCATTCATTGTACTAGTATGAAAAAATATTCCAGTAGACGTTAATATATATTTTATATAAAGGAAAAAAGGAATAATACAGTATACAGTTAGGAAGGATGATAAGGAAAATAATAAATATAAAATACTATTAAAGGGACAGTCAACCCAAAAATTACTATTACTTATTTAGATTAGTTAATTAACGATTTTTACAGCCGACTGTAGCCCAGTCTTCATCTAAATAAACGTTGCCAGTAAATACACTTACTAGTTCTCATCTGGCTGTTTTGAAATGGCTGCCTGACCCCTCCTTCTCTGATGTCTCCCAAAGCTTCCACTACGGGATCCTGTGGATCCTGCGCATTCCTATGTCTCCCGCATGCACAATGCGCCATTTTCGTCAAGAGGATAATGATGTATTTGTGACCAGCAGTCCAGCACTGCATATTGCACAGATGCTTTCTAGGCAAACTCAGAGATTCCCACCTGCTGTTGAAACCTAAGTTCCTCTTTACAAGTATAGAGCTTAGTGCCTTCTCGCAGACCCCCATCTGATTTCTGCCTCCCACCTCTGTGCGCTGTACCCTTCCTAAGTGGCATTTATTGCAGCAAATTGCTATAGCTGGTATCAGCTCTCACAGCACTACAGTGATTAAAAGTAGCGCCTGTGATTTCCCGGCTGATTGTATCGATCAGATAGAGGGGGAAAAGCTGTGTGAGCCACCTTCGCCAAAATCACAGGCGCTACTTTTAATCACCGTAGTGCTGTGAGAGCTGATATCAGCTATAGCAATCTGGGAGACGTCAGAGAAGGAGGGGTCTGACGACCATTTCAAAATGACCAGGTGAAAACTAGTAAGTGTATTTACTGGCAAAGTTTATTTAGAGGAAAATTGGGCTACAGTTGGCTGTAAAAATCGTTAATGAACTAATCTAAATAAGTAATAGTAATTTTTGGGTTGACTGTCCCTTTAAGTGTGAAAAAATGGATGAAAAAAAAAGAATTTACATACCGCTTGTGGAGTCATAACACAAATGGTTGTAAAAGATTATCTGGGATCTTCAGGAATAGCAGATGTGCACTACTTTGCATTGCTTTTTCGTAATTAGAAGGCCACTAATTGCAGCTGCGCAACACACTTCTGAAATTATTTAGCTAACAATAATAGTATTGTAATGTACGGATTACCCTCCCACCTTCCTGATCCCTCTCACACAGCACTCCCACCAGCCACACTCCTTACCCCCATCTTAGATACTGGCAGAAAGTCTGACAGTATGCATTTTAGGTCCCCCCCTTTTCTGCAGCATATGGATCCCTCCACAACCCTACCATCTCCCTGATTCCCCCAAACAGCTCTCTAACCCTCCCTCCTTCCACTAGAAGCAGCCATCTTAGGTCCTGGCAGCTGTCTGCCAATATCCAGTTTATAGTCATTTAAAAACATTTTTTTATTTATATATTAATATTTGTTCTCTAGTGTAGGGTTCCCACCCCACCTCCCTCCTCCTCGCCATCATTATGTAGCCCCTCCCCCAATATCCCCTTTTTCTGTAGTGTAGAGACCCATCCCTCCCTCTCCATTTAAAGTTTATTTTTTCTAGTGTAGCGTATTGGGTTGTGGTTTCAGTATTCAGAACCAGGTATTTCATATACAAAACTATATTTAAAAGGACAATTTCTCATTCATTTTAAACTCAACAGCTGGTATAATAAGTATTTTGAAAGGATTAACGAGAAACCAATTTTACAGTACATTGTATCTTTTAAATGGAGACATGGCATGTGCACTGTACTTTTAAATGGAAGCATGGCATGTGCTTGACTTGTGTAGTTTGGAGAATATAATTATTTGGGGATTTAATAACACTCAGAAGGGAATGGTATTTCTAGAAAACAATTTAGTACATTTAGCAATAATTTGTGTAGGAGAAAAGGTCTATTATTCAGCTGAGGTGATCAAGTAGTAATGGGTTTCTGGAGACTAGATCAGATTAATGTGATATTATTCCCTTTTATACGGATCTGGACTCCTCAAATCCTCCTCATTTACAACACACACAGACTCCACCTATGTGTGTAATGCTGGATCTGTTTGTTTATGCAGCCTTGTAAGCACATATCGTGCTTAAGTAGTGCTGATGCTGTTTATATATATATATATAGTATTTCTAGTTTTTATCTATTTATCTATCACCTATATCTTATATATGATATATTTATATAGTATAAGCTATTAAATGCATTTCTTGCTAATCAAAACAGATATTTGGATGGATGATGACATCTTCCAGGGACAAAGAGTAGAGATATAAAATAATCTGTAATAAATTGCTATTTTCCATAAAGGTTTCCTACAGATACACGAGCATATTTTGTATGGCTGCTTTTTAATCTTTGTTGCTGAATACTGATTTGCTCTTCATCAGTTTTGTCACCGGGTTTAAAAAATGTTAATACGCATTCCGTGTTCTGGATAGGAACAAAATCTTGGCACTTTTCTCTGTTTCCTGCAACAAAGCCATCCACTTAACAGCAAAAAAAAAGTGTGATATCCTGCAACTCTTGGAGAACTTTTCAAGCCTCATATTCTGCCTTATATATTTCTGCTTATTGTGTCCTGGTGTAGTACAGCTCTTTCAGGACAGTGTTGTAACCTCAGACTATTAAAATCTACATCTCGAATCTACCAAAATATTTCTATATTTAAGAAAGTGGAAGATTGAAATATCTGATAAAATTATTAATAATTGTTTTCTTTGCATAAATATTTTGTAGATGATACATTTATATAGCTTATAAAGTTTTTTTTTATTTTTATAAAATGTATAGTTTTGCTTATTTTTAAATAACATTACTCTGATTTTCAGACTCCTAACCAAGCCCCAAAGTTTTAGGAGAATACCGACGTATTCCTACTCCAGCTTGTTTCTGTTTGTATAAAGGGTCTTTTCATATGCAAAGGAAGGGGGAGTGTCTGAGATTTCCCACTTTCAGTGGGTGTTACAGTAACCTTTTAAACAGAGCTAAACTGGAAGCTTCTAAGTAAGTTTTTAAACAGTTTTATACTGGATTTTTATATCAGTATCTGTGCATCTTATTCTTTATAGTAGTGCCTATTACATGCAGTTATATGAAAATGTGTGTATACACAATACACTTTCATTTTCTTCTTTTTAGTTTGGTTGTCACCCTGTGCCACCCTGGACGATTCTCAGGCTGTGCGCAAGGGGTAGCCCAGAGCTTTCGTATTTAGTGCTTTAATGTAGATTCACTTGAGGCAGACAGTCAGTAAATCCTCAACTCAGCTAAATGAGTCTGGTAAAGTGAGCAAACAAAATTATCCAGATAAAATGTTTCAGTGAAGTGGGCCAGGCAAAGTGCACCTCCATAAAAAGACGATTGGTGACACACATTGATGTGCTGATCCTGTGTGCTATAGGTGGAGGGGAGTTGGTAAATTGTCTACCAATGGTGCTCCAATGAATTATCAAAGTTTGCTTTTCCAAACCTCTAAATATTTGTTATAAACGTTTACTCATAAAAAGGTGCCAAATAAATTATGATAGCAAAATGCTAAAGGCAAATTATATAGGAAAGGAAGTCAGATGACATGGAGTGTGGTCTTATGAGTTTATTACACCATGTTAGAATGGAACAGAATAATTACACTAACTTATATAGAAAGCATACCCACAAGCACGTATATAGAAAGCATATCCACAAGCACTTATATAGAAAGCATACCCACAAGCACGTATATAGAAAGCATACCCACAAGCACGTATATAGAAAGCATACCCACAAGCACGTATATAGAAAGCATACCCACAAGCACGTATATAGAAAGCATACCCATAAGCACTTATATAGAAAGCATACCCACAAGCACGTATATAGAAAGCATACCCACAAGCACGTATATAGAAAGCATACCCACAAGCACTTATATAGAAAGCATACCCACAAGCACTGAAAGCATACTCACAAGCACGTATATAGAAATCATACCCACAAGCACGTATATAGAAATCATACCCACAAGCACGTATATAGAAAGCATACCCATAAGCACTTATATAGAAAGCATACCCACAAGCACGTATATAGAAAGCATATCCATAAGCACTTATATAGAAAGCATACCCACAAGCACGTATATAGAAAGCATACCCACAAGCACGTATATAGAAAGTATACCCACAAGCACTTATATAGAAAGCATACCAACAAGCACGCATATAGAAAGCATACCCACAAGCACGTATGTAGAAAGCATACCCACAAGCACTGAAAGCATACCCACAAGCACGTATATAGAAAGCATACCCACAAGCACTTATATAGAAAGCATACCCACAAGCACTTATATAGAAAGCATACCCACAAGCACGTATATAGAAAGCATACCAACAAGCATGTATATAGAAAGCATACCCACAAGCACTTATATAGAAAGCATACCCACAAGCACTTATATAGAAAGCATACCAACAAGCACGTATATAGAAAGCATACCCACAAGCACGTATATAGAAAGCATACCCACAAGCACGTATATAGAAAGCATACCCACAAGCACGTGTATAGAAAGCATACCCACAAGCACGTGTATAGAAAGCATACCCACAAGCACGTGTATAGAAAGCATACCCACAAGCACGTGTATAGAAAGCATACCCACAAGCACGTGTATAGAAAGCATACCCACAAGCACGTATATAGAAAGCATACCCACAAGCACTTATATAGAAAGCATACCCACAAGCACGTATATAGAAAGCATACCCACAAGCACTGAAAGCATACCCACAAGCACGTATATAGAAAGCATACCCACAAGCACGTATATATAGAAAGCATACCAACAAGCACTTATATAGAAAGCATACCCACAAGCACGTATATATAGAAAGCATACCCACAAGCACGTATATATAGAAAGCATACCCACAAGCACGTATATATAGAAAGCATACCCACAAGCACTGCAGCTTCCCAGCTGAACATAGCCTGTTATTAACTGGGAACATACAACTGTTGCTGCCTATTAGTGGGGCTGTATCTGTTTGATTATAGGGACAGACTGCTTGATTTTTTTATTGTTTAAAGAGATTATTATTATTATTATACTTTATTTATTAAGCGCCAACATATTCCGCAGCGCTGTCCATGGATACAATTCATTTAAATAAAACAATACAAGACTTGTAAGAGACAGGACAAAATTTACAAACACATACAGGAGGGATTGAGGGCCCTATTCCCGTGGGAACTTACAATCTAGAAGGGTAGGAGGTTGAGGAACAGGAGGTGAGGACTGCAAGATTGAGAAGGATGTTAATGCAGAATTAGATGAGGGAAATATTATGTAAGTGAAATTAATTTATTATTGAGTTGGGTGGTAGGCTTCCCTGAATAGAAAAGTCTTCAGGGAGCATTTAAAGGAAGAAAGATTAGGGCAAAGCCTGACAGCACGAGGGAGAGTGTTCCAGAGGGTAGGTACTGCACGAGGGAGAGTGTTCCAGAGGGTAGGTGCTGCACGAGGGAGAGTGTTCCAGAGGGTAGGTGCTGCACGAGAGAGAGTGTTCCAGAGGGTAGGTGCTGCACGAGGGAGAGTGTTCCAGAGGGTAGGTGCTGCACGAGGGAGAGAGTGTTCCAGAGGGTAGGTGCTGCACGAGGGAGAGAGTGTTCCAGAGGGTAGGTGCTGCACGACAGAAGTCCTGCAGTCTAGAAGGGTAGGAGGTTGAGGAACAGGAGGTGAGGACTGCAAGATTGAGAAGGATGTTAATGCAGAATTAGATGAGGGAAATATTATGTAAGTGAAATTAATTTATTATTGAGTTGGGTGGTAGGCTTCCCTGAATAGAAAAGTCTTCAGGGAGCATTTAAAGGAAGAAAGATTAGGGCAAAGCCTGACAGCACGAGGGAGAGTGTTCCAGAGGGTAGGTGCTGCACGAGGGAGAGTGTTCCAGAGGGTAGGTGCTGCACGACAGAAGTCCTGCAGTCTAGCATGAGAGGAGGTGATAGTTGCGGATGCAAGGAGCAGGTCATTGTTGGATCTTAGTGGACGGCTGGAGTATACTTGTGTATTAGAGAGGATAGGTAAAGGGGAGCGGCGTTGGTTAGAGTTTTGTATGTAAGGGTGAGAATTTTGAATTTAATTCTGCTGTGAATGGGGAGCCAATGAAGGGACTCGCAGAGAGGTGCAGCAGATACAGTTCTACGGGAAAGGTGGATCAGCCTGGCAGAGGCATTTAGGATGGATTGAAGGGGGGAGAGGCGGGAAAGAGGAAGGCCAGCGAGTAGGTTGTTGCAGTAGTCAAGTCGGGAGATAACAAGGGAGTGGATTATTTGCTTTGTGGTGTCAGCGCTCAGAAAAGGGCGAATTTTAGAAATATTGCGTAGATGATTGCGGCAGGATGTAGAAAGCAAATGGATATGGGGGATGAAGGATAAGTTTGAGTCAAGTGTGACTCCGAGGCAGCGGACTTGGGGCGATGGGGAAATGGTGATGCCGTCAACAGGGATAGAGAAGTCAGAAGTCGGCGTAGAGCTTGAGGGGGGGATAAGAAGGAGCTCAGTCTTGGACATGTTAATCTTTAGGTGGTGAGAGGCCATCCAGGAAGAAATACCAGATAAGCAGTTGCTGACATGAGAGAGGACAGAGGGAGAGAGAGCAGGGGTGGAAAGGTAGATCTGGGTGTCATCAGCATAGAGGTGATATTTGAAACCATAACTGTTGATAAGTTTACCTAGCGAAGAAGTATAGATGGAGAAGAGTAGAGGACCCAGAACAGATCCTTGAGGTACTCCAACAGACAGAGGCATAGGAGAGGAGGAGTCGCCGGCAAGTGACACAGAAAAAGACCTGTGAGAAAGATAGGAGTGAATCCAGGAAAGAGCGGTGTCACAGAGGCCAAAAGAGCTAAGGGTCTGTAGGAGGAGGGGGTGGTCAACTGTGTCGAAGGCAGCTGAGAGGTCAAGTAAGATGAGTATAGAGTAGTGGCCAATATTTTTAGCAGAGAGAAGATCGTTTGTGACCTTGGTAAGGGCAGTCTCAGTTGAGTGTTTTGGGCGGAATCCGGATTGCAGTGGGTCAAGCAAGGAGTTGGCGGACAGGAAGTGGGTTAGGCGATTGTAAACTAATTTTTCAAGGAGTTTTGATGTTAGTGGAAGCAGTGATATGGGGCGGTAGCTTTCAGGAGAATTAGGGTTGAGGGAGGGTTTTTTGAGTATGGGAGTGACTTTTGCGTGTTTGAAGGAGATAGCTAACGCCTTTACTAACCATTCCCCAGCTTTGCACAACCAACATTATTATATTATTATACTGTATAACCTTTAAACCTCTACATTTCTGACTTTTTCTAAGCCTCTGCTTTATATATATAAATATTTATAGCTCCTTCATGCTATATACGTATACATATATTAAATTCTTGAGTGCTAACGACGGCTCTGAGCACTCTCCCACCTTGAGGGAGCTCTGGGGGCTCCCACCCGCCATCGGGCCTGCATAGTGACAGGCATCACCGGGGCTTCATGTTATGCACGGTGACGTCACGCGCAATGACTTGATGATGTCACCGCACAACTTTATTTAAAATGAACAATATTAAGTATAGGAGCAGGGGGCATGCTGCTTATAAACCTGTATCTCAGGCATCTCAGGCATCTAAACACCTACAGACCCCCAAGACCCACCGTTGGAAAGGTAATCGCCTAACCTTTCCAACAGTGTAAGTCTTGGGAATCTGGGAAAAAAACAGTTGAATTTTTTTTTTTTTTTTTAAACTTAAAACAGCTTAGCACCCAGGTGGGAAAGTGCTGAGCACTCAAAGGGTTAAAGGCAAATGAAACCCACATTTTTTCTTTCATGATTCAGATAAAACATGCGATTTTAAACAACTTTCTAATTTACTTCAATTTTCAAATTTTCATTTTCTCTTGGTATCTTTTGTTGAAAATCAGAGACGTCAGCTTAGGAGCACTATATGGCAGTAGTTTTGCAAGAATGTTAATCATTTGCAAGAGCACTAGAGGGCAGCACTATTTCCTGCCATGTAGTGCTCCAGATATCTAACTAGGTATCTCTTCAACAAAGAATATCATGGGAACAAAGAAAATGGGATAATAGTCAATTGGTAACTTTTTTAAATGCTATATTCTGTCTGAATCCTAAAATATTTTTTAATGTAACTTTAAAGACTGAATACTGGGGTAGCATACTACCCAGCATAGTTGTTTTGCGGACAGGGCTACAATGGGGAGGAAAGCTGGCGTCATGTGTGGGATCAGGGTGGGGCTGGGCAGAGTTTGGGTGTTTCATCTGCGGCGTTGGGCAGTCCCTGAGAACCAATCGGAGTCTTAATCGGAGACATCGTGGGTGGGACAGCGGTACAACCTCTAAGCTTGTGACAATCCTGCAGGGTACAGGATGGTTGAGAGATCTCTAGTAGCAGTATGGCATTTGCTATGCTTTTGATTGTTGCTGCTAATTGCCGGTATTATAGACAAAGTGCAGCTTAGAAAACCTGGGTTACAGAATTTGCTTTTTGGCTTCTCTAGGGAGTTCTTTTTTTTACATTAATGCAAGAGGTGTTTAAAGAGAAGGTAAACTCCCCCTCTATAAAAACAGTTCTGGAATGTTAGTGATATATTAGATGCAGTTTAATTAATCAGTTGTTGCGCTATAAGTTACTTTTTAATATAAATATGAGATTCAAATACTCCGCACTCCGGCCAATCGCTTCAAAATTTCATTTTTCTGTGAGCATTAGATTTGAGTTGTTGTCCAATCAACACTCTCCCCTTAAGGCACTTTTGTTGTAGCTAGAGCGCTGATTGGACAGCAATTCAAACTGTTAGCTCACAGAAAAATGTGCTTTTTAAGTGAGCGGCAAAGCGCAGGGTATTTGAATTTTATATCTATATTAAAAAGTAAGTTGTAGCGCAACTTCATTACAACTGATGAATGAAACAACATCTAAAATATCACTAAGATTGCAGATCTGTTTTTATAATGGGGAGCGTTTACCATCACTTTAATGCCCATGTAACATGCATTATTTTTAAATGGAATAAACACAATACTTAGGTTGCTATGAACTATGTAAATGGGATATGACATTCACTAACTGTTTTGTATTACTGACACTAGCTGTGTGAGGTAAACAAGCAGGAAACAGAAAGTGATTGCTACCTACGTGCCTCTACCACTTCTCATTGGTTTCCTGCTGCATTTAGCTTCAGAATTAAAGCATTAAAGCAGGGTTCTTCAAACCACAGGTCGGGACCCATTACTGGGCTGCAAAACCATGTATACTGGGTTTCGACTTGCGTGTGTTGTATGAGAGTGTGTGTGGTGTGTGTTATATTAAAGTGTTTGTGTTGTATAAAAGTATGTGTGTTGTATGATAGAATAGTGTGTATGAGAGTGTGTGTGGTGTGTGTTGTATGAGAGAGAGTGTGTGTGGTGTATGAGTGTGTTGTATGAGAGTGTGTGTGGTGTGTGTTGTATGAGAGTGTTGTATGAGAGTGTGTGTGGTGTGTGTTGTATGAGAGAGAGTGTGTGTGTGGTGTGTGTGTTGTATGAGAGTGTGTGTGGTGTGTGTTGTATGAGAGAGAGTGTGTGTGTGGTGTGTGTGTGTTGTATGAGAGTGTGTGTGTTGTATGAGAGAGAGTGTGTGTGGTGTGTGTGTGTGTTGTATGAGAGTGTGTGTGGTGTGTATTGTATGAAAGAGAGAGTGTGTGTGGTGTATGAGTGTGTTGTATGAGAGTGTGTGTTGTATGAGAGAGAGTGTGTGTGGTGTATGAGAGTGTGTGTGGTGTGTGTGTTGTATGAGAGTGTGTGTGTGTGGTGTATGAGTGTGTTGTATGAGAGTGTGTGTGGTGTGTGTTGTATGAGAGAGAGTGTGTGTGGTGTATGAGTGTGTTGTATGAGAGTGTGTGTGGTGTGTGTTCTATGAGAGAGAGTGTGTTGTATGAGAGTGTGTGTGGTGTATGAGTGTGTTGTATGAGAGTGTGTGTGGTGTGTGTTGTATGAGAGAGAGTGTGTTGTATGAGAGTGTGTGTGGTGTGTGTTGTATGAGAGAGAGTGTGTGTGGTGTATGAGTGTGTTGTATGAGACTGTGTGTGTTGTATGAGAGAGAGAGTGTGTGTGGTGTATGAGTGTGTGTGTTGTATGAGTGTGTGTGTTGTATGAGAGTGTGTGTGTATGTGTTGTATGAGAGTGTGTGTGGTGTGTGTTGTATGAGAGAGAGTGTGTTGTATGAGAGTGTGTGTGGTGTATGAGTGTGTTGTATGAGACTGTGTGTGTTGTATGAGAGAGAGAGTGTGTGTGGTGTATGAGTGTGTGTGTTGTATGAGAGTGTGTGTGTATGTGTTGTATGAGAGTGTGTTTCATGTATAGAAATAAAGACACTACAAGCTGTTAGTGTGAGGAATCATATTGAACTAAAGAACTACATCCAGGTCAGAGGTAGTAACAGGAAACAGGAAGTATAAGGCAATGCAATATTACCATAAACAAACAGAGTCACAGTATTTGCATAATAACTCCATAACATCTCCCCTTTTTACATTCAATCCAAAATTTGCTAACAATTTACCTAAAACAGATCCTGATCAGTCTTAAACATAACATACTACATTACTGGTAGATACACTACAGATTGAGTCTATCTGGTGGTCTTGAAACTCGACCACTACGCAAGGCCACAGGGATTTTGCCTGGGTGAAGTTGTTCAGCTCCAGAAGGTGTTAAGGAGCTGCCCTCTTTCCCTGCTGGTGTGTTTGGCATGGGAGAACTTGCTGGTATAAGAGGCTGCATTATGACATCCTCATTGTATCCTTCTGATATGACAGCAGTATTGTCTCTGCCTTGCTTATGTGGTCCAGTAGGACTAGGTACATTGAGAGCCTCAGAATGCTCAAGTGCCGGATGCTTATAGGCTTGTGTGGTGAGATGTTCTGCCACTCTCAGGTCCACTCGGTTGCGGCGGTAGAGACTGCCTTCCACATCCACAAGATATGAGCGAGGAGCAACCCTCTGAACACAGGTACCCAGTCTCCAGCGACCAGTCCTGTCACCAGGGAGCTGCTTCATACGGATTGGCTCTCCAATGCTTAGTTCAGGTAAGTCTTTGGCAGACACATCGTATGTCAGTTTGGAGATCTGTTTCCTCCGTCACAGCTTCTCCAGTACCCCTGTTACCACACAAGGTTCAAGTAATCTATTTGCCACTGGCAATGAAGTCTTCAGCCTCCTTGACATCAAGCGCTGTGCAGGACTGCTGTCCATGCCTTCAGTTGGGGTGTTCCTCCAATGTAGAATGGCTTTTCCATGGGTCATTAAATTCATACTTGGCCTTTTTGCAAAGATTCTTAACTATCTTTACAGCTGATTCCGCACAGTATTTGCATAATAACTCCATAACAGAGTGTGTGTGTGTGTGTGTGTGTTGTATGAGAGAGAGCGGTGTATGTTGTATGAGAGAGAGTGGTGTGTGTTGTATGAGAGTGTGTGGTGTGTGTTGTATGAGAGTGTGTGGTGTGTGTTGTATGAGAGAGAGTGGTGTGTGTTGTATTAGAGTGTGTGGTGTGTGTTGTATGAGAGTGTGTGGTGTGTGTTGTATGAGAGAGAGTGGTGTGTGTTGTATGAGAGTGTGTGGTGTGTGTTGTATGAGAGAGAGTGGTGTGTGTTGTATGAGAGTGTGTGGTGTGTGTTGTATGAGAGTGTGTGGTGTGTGTTGTATGAGAGTGTGTGGTGTGTGTTGTATGAGAGTGAGTGGTGTGTGTTGTATGAGAGAGAGTGGTGTGTGTTGTATGAGAGAGAGTGGTGTGTGTTGTATGAGAGTGTGTGGTGTGTGTTGTATGAGAGTGTGTGGTGTGTGTTGTATGAGAGTGTGTGTGGTGTGTGTTGTATGAGAGTGTGTGTGGTGTATGTGTTGTATGAGAGTGCGTGGTGTGTGTTGTATGAGAGTGTGTGGTGTGTGTTGTATAAGTGTGTGGTGTGTGTTGTATGAGAGTGTGTGGTGTGTTTTGTATGAGAGTGTGTGTGGTGTATGTGTTGTATGAGAGTGCGTGGTGTGTGTTGTATGAGAGTGTGTGGTGTGTGTTGTATAAGTGTGTAGTGTGTGTTGTATAAGTGTGTAGTGTGTGTTGTATAAGTGTGTGGTGTGTGTTGTATAAGTGTGTAGTGTGTGTTGTATAAGTGTGTGGTGTGTGTTGTATAAGTGTTTGGTGTGTGTTGTATAAGTGTGTGGTGTGTGTTGTATAAGTGTGTAGTGTGTGTTGTATAAGTGTGTGGTGTGTGTTGTATAAGTGTGTAGTGTGTGTTGTATAAGTGTGTGGTGTGTGTTGTATAAGTGTGTGGTGTGTGTTGTATAAGTGTGTGGTGTGTGTTGTATAAGTGTGTGGTGTGTGTTGTATAAGTGTGTAGTGTGTGTTGTATAAGTGTGTGGTGTGTGTTGTATAAGTGTGTAGTGTGTGTTGTATAAGTGTGTGGTGTGTGTTGTATAAGTGTGTGGTGTGTGTTGTATAAGTGTGTGGTGTGTGTTGTATAAGTGTGTGGTGTGTGTTGTATAAGTGTGTAGTGTGTGTTGTTACCTTTTACAACACTTTCAAGTTTGACTATAATCAGGTTGCACACATTTTAGTCACTTTGCCAAAAATTGCAGCTATCTTGTTGTTGGTTACTTCAGAAATTTTCAGATAAAGCATAAAAATAGGGTCACAAAGTTATGTGGTATCATTGCCCTGTGTCTTGGGGGAAAACATTTGAAGAACCCTGAATATGAGCATGTGATTTTGGTATCAGAATGCCCCTTTAATCAAACATCTGTAATAATTCCTTTTTCTGTATCCTTTCATCTGCAATAAAAAACATACAACTGCTTATGCACCTTTACAATACAGGGGAAATAACAACAATGTGTCTTAGAGACAAAAAGACAAAATGATGATCTCTATTAGCATTTTAATCACACACTTTACACTCACTAGCTGTGCTGGTCTCTTAAAGGTGTATTGTGTAAGTGTTGTATCTCTGTGACTGGAGCAGATGCGGGGATTTATTTTCAGGTCTCTTTTAGCTAAGATGACCTTGTTTTGTCTGGCTTTTCTGGCTACATTTTAAATGACTGACATTTATCTCAAGGTCAGTTATTACTTGTGTATAGAAGTGTTCTGTAAAAAAAGAAAAAGCTATTGCTATAAGCCAGGCTTGTGCTGTGAGAGCCCTTGGGTATCTTTTCTAGCCTTTACTCCTTAAACTGGATTATGTTTGTGTCTAGCCCAAAGGAATACTGTGCATCCGTTTCACAGAGAGTGCAAACCTATACAGTGTTTATGCAGTACGTGAAACATTTCACTGGGCACACTACTCACCAGCCTCTCCCCATATGCAACACACAATTCTTTTCAACCAGTACTGATCTCCTTGTATGGGTCATAATTCATGTTACTGTGTTTTGTGACTGTTTATCCATATTTATGCTTCATTTGCTAGGGCATTAATGAGTCTCTAAAGTCACTTGCTTTGTGTTAAAGGGACACTAAACCCAACATGTTTCTTTCATGAACAGCATCCCAATTTACTTCTATTATCTAATTTGCTTCATTCTTTAGATATCCTTTGTTAAAGGAATAGCAATGCACATGGGTAAGCCAATCACACAAGATATCTGTGTGCAGCCACCAATCAGCAGCTACTGAGCCTATCTAGATATGCTTTTCAGCAAAAGATATCAAGAGAATGAAGCAAATTAGATACTAGAAGTAAATTAGAAAGTTGTTTAAAATTACATACTCTTTCTTAATCATGAAAGAAAAAAAAAATGTGGGTTTCATGTCCCTTTAACTTTTCAGCAGTTGTTTTATGCAAACATATTTGTTGAATGCTATGATTTTTTTATTAAAGGGGCATGGAACACACAGTTTTTCTTTTATAATTCAGATAAAACATGCAATTTTAAACAACTTCATAATTTACTTGTATTATCATATTTTGTTAATTTTCTTGGTATATTTTGTTGAAAAGCAGGAAGGTTAATCTCAGGAGCATGCACGTGTCGGGAAACCTATATGGCAGCAGTTTTGCAAGAATATTATCCATTTGCAAGAACACTAGATGGTAGCACTATTTCCTGCCTTTAAAGGGACATAAAACAGTAAATAAATCTATATAATGATATAGCTATAAAAACAAACCAAGGACTATACAGTTTATTATGATCTAGCTAATAGAGAATAATATGTAGTCCTGTTTTTTTATTGTATTAGTTGTTGAAATATTGAAGAAATAAGTGTAAAGTTTTAGTCTCCATAAAGCAGGGACAGATATAAATGTGTCACTAAAGTAATCAAACAATGACTGTGTTAGGCTTGTGAAGTTAGGAGTCAGCACTTCCAATACTCATGAGAATGGGAAAGCCCACATTGTTTGAGTTAAATTAGAGGGGGAAAGACAATATAAATAATGGATTTATATTGCAGAGATTTTTAAAACCTATAATAAAATGATCTTGGAGCCACAATATTTGTCCAGTTACAGACGCATATTGTATTTCATATAGGATTCTTTATATATACAGTTTCTTCAAAAAGAACATGTGCTAAAAATAAAATGCATTTCTATGCTTATTTTTTTTTTCTTAGAAATCACATTGTTTGCATTATCGTTTGCATACAAAACCATTGTTTCCTGTGAAAGGAAGCAAAGTTTTTTTAAAAATATGTATAAAAAATAGCTATATAGCAAAATGTATCTTTATGCACAAATGCTTATGTATAGGAACTGCTTATATGTAAAATCCCCCCCTATAAATTGTGTGTTATAATGAGCAATCTCAATTGATTCTGCATTTCTTTACATTCTGACACATAAAGGGCCGGATTACAAATCAGGCACAAAAACAGAAATGGTATGGAAGGTTAAAGAGAAACCCCAAATTTCTCTTTCATGATTCAGATAGAATATACAATTTTAAACAACTTTCCAATTTACCTATATTATCACATTTGCTTAATTCTCCTTGTATCCTTTGTCGAATGAGCAGCAATGCACTGCTTGGAGTTAGCTGAACACATTGGGTTAGCCAATGACAAGAATTGTGCATGTGCAGCCACCAATCAGCAGCTACTTCTTAGTAGTGCATTGCTGCTTGTTTGCGTACCTAGGTATGCTTTTTAACAAAAGATACCAAGAGAATGAAGCAAATGAGATGACAGAAATAAAATGGAAAGTTATTTAAAATGCTTTGCTCTATCTGAATATAAAAAAAAATAATTTCTCTTGTTAAGTGTATCCAGTCCACGGATCATCCATTACTTATGGAATATATTCTCCTTCCCAACAGGAAGTTGCAAGAGTCCACCCACAGCAAAGCTGCTATATAGCTCCTCCCCTAACTGCCATATTCAGTCATTCTCTTGCAAGCCTCAACATAGATAGGAGGTCGTGAGAGTCTGTGGTGATTTATACTTAGTTTATTCTTCAATCAAAAGTTTGTTATTTTTAAATGGCACCGGAGTGTGCTGTTTATCTCAGGCAGTATTTGGAAGAAGAATCTGCCTGCGTTTTTCTATGATCTTAGCAGACGTAACTGAGATCCATTTGCTGTTCTCACACATTCTGAGGAGTGAGGTACTTCAGAGGGGGAATGGCGTGCAGGTTTTCCTGCAGATAAGGTATGTGCAGTAAAATATTTTTCTAGGAATGGAATTGACTAAGAAAATACTGCTGATACCGAAGTAATGTAAGTAAAGCCTTAAATGCAGCGATAGCGACTGGTATCAGGCTTATTAATAGAGATACATACTCTTATAAAAATGTGTTTTAAAACGTTTGCTGGCATGTTTAATCGTTTTTTAACGTACATTGGTGATAACACTGTAATGTTGGTATAGCCTTAAATGCAGTAAAAGCGACTGGTATCAGGCTTATTAATAGAGATACATACTCTTGTAAAAATGTGTTTTAAAACGTTTGCTGGCATGTTTAATCGTTTTTAACATATGTTTGGTGATAAAACTTATTGGGGCCTAAGTTTTTTCCACATGGCTGGCTTAAATTTTGCATAGAAACAGTTAACTGAAGCTTCCCACTGTTGTAATATGAGTGGGAGGGGCCTAATTTAGCGCTTTTTTGCGCAGTTAAAATTACAAAATGAATTATCCAGATTCCCTCAGAAGTCCCATGAATACTACAGGACATTTCTAAAGGGCTAAAAAGACTTCCAAAATCGTTTATAGGGAAGGTAATCCACAGCTCTGCTGTGGCAGTTTTGTTGTGTCTGTTTTTAAAAACGTCTATGTCGTTTTTTTTGATCTGTTTTTTTGCATTAAGGGGTTAATCATCCATTTGCAAGTGGGTGCAATGCTCTGTTACCTTATTACATGTACTGTAAAAATTTTGTTTGTTTTACTGCCTTTTTTCACTGTTTTTCAAATTTTGACAAAATTTGTTTCTCTTAAAGGCACAGTAACGTTTTATATATTTGCTTGTTAACTTGATTTAAAGTGTTTTCCAAGCTTATTAGTCTCATTATTAGTCTGTTCTAACATGTCTGACATAGAGGAAGCTCTGTGTTCATTATGTTTTAAAGCCATGGTGGAACCCCATCTTAGAATGTGTACCAGATGTACTGATTTCATGTTAAACAATAAAGATCATTTTTTGTCTTTAAAAACATTATCACCAGAGGATTCTGTCGTGGGGGTAGTTACGCTATTTGACAAGCTTATGCTAGCCAATTCCTTTGTTTTCTGATGCCTTTGTTCATTTGACTAGACTAACGGCTAAGAATTCTGTTTTTTACTATACTGGCGCGCGGAGCGCTATGGCTTATATCATGGTCAGCTGTCGTGACTTTAGTAAATAAGCTACTTAACTTCCCTTCAAGGGGCAGACCCTATTCGGGCCTGGTTTGAAGGAGATTATTGCTTATATCACTGGAGGAAAAGGTCATGCCCTTCCTCAGGATAGGAATCAAGGGCCAAAAAAAGGTCTAATTTTCGTGCCTTTTAAAACTTCAGGGCAGGTGTGGCATCCACTTCCTCTAAGGCAAAACAAGAGGGAATGAACGGACCCCTATCCGGTAACGGATCCTATAGGGGGCAGACTTTCATTCTTCGCCCGGGCGTGGGCAAGAGATGCCCAGGATCCCTAGGCATTGGAATTTATATCCCAGAGATATCTTCTGGATTTCAAAGATTCCCCCCCCCAAAAAAAGGGGAGATTTCGCCTTTCACAATTATCTGCAAACCAGATAAAGAAGGAGGCATTCTTACATTGTGTACGAGATCCATCCAGTTCCAAGAGAGGAACAGGGACAGAGTTTTTACTCAAATCTGTTTGTGGTTCCCAAGGTGAGGGAACCTTCAGACCTATTTTGGATCTAAAGATCTTAAACAAATTCCTCAGAATTCCGTCATTTAAGATGGAAACTATTCGTACCATCTTAACTATGATCTAGGAGAGTCAATAGAGGACTACAATGGATTTGAAGGATGCTTATCCTCACATTGTGATGCATAAAGATCACCTTCGTTTTTCAGGTTTGCCTTTCTAGTCAGGCATTACCAGTTTGTAGCTCTTTCCTTTGGGATATCTACAGCCCCAAGAAAGGTTCTGGGGTCGCTTTGGCGGTCGTTAGGCCACGGGGCATAGAAGTGGCTCCTTAGTTAGACGACATCCTGATACAGGCGTCAAACATCCAAATTGCCAAGTCTCATACGGACGTAGTACTGGCATTTCTGAGATCACATGGGTGGAAAGTGAACAAGGAAAGAGTTCTCTATCCCCAATCTCAAGGGTTTCCCTCCTAGGGACTCTGATAGATTCTGTAGAAATGAAAATTTACCTGACGGAGTCCAGGCTGTCAAAGTTTCTAAATTTCTGCCGTGTTTTTCATCCCATCCGCGCCCTTCGGTGGCTCAGTACATGAATGAAATCGGCTTAATAGGTAGCGGCAAGGGACATAGTACCGTTTGCACGTCTACATTTCAGACCGCTGCAACTATGCATGCTCAGTCAGAGGAACGGGGATTACACAGATTTGTCCCCCTGTTGAACCTGGACCAAGAGACCAGAGATCTCTTCTCTGGTGACTATGTCGGGTCCATCTGTCCAAGGGTATGACCTTCCGCAGGTCAGATGGGACAATTGTTACAATGGATGCCAGCCTTTTAGGTTGGGATGCAGTCTGGAACTCCCTGAAGGCTCAGGGATAGTGGACTTAGGAGGAGACCCTCCTTCTAATAAATATTCTGGGAGTGATATTCCATGCTCTTCAGACTTGGCCTCAGTTAGCAACTCTGAGGTACATCATACTCAGTCGGACAATATACACGACTGTGGCTTACATCAGCCATCAAGGGGGAACAGAAGTTCCCTAGTGATGTTAGAAGTCTTACAATAATTCACTGGACAGAGACTCACCCTTGTCTATCAGCTATCCATATCCCAGGTGTTGAGAACTGGGAGGTGGATTTTCTAAGTCGTCAGACTTTTCTTCCGGGGGAGTGGGATTTCCTTCGGAGGTCAAGACCAAGCAGGAGAGGGCTTTGGTGTTTTTGACAGCGCCTGCGTAGCCACGCAGGACCTGGTATGCAGATCTGGTGGACATGTCATCCTTTCCATCACGGTCTCTGCTTCTGAGACAGGTCCCTCTACCTCAGGGTCCTTTCAACCATCTAAATAGAATCAATCTGAGATGGACTGCCTGGAGACTGAACGCTTGATGTTATCAAAGCATGGCTTCTCCGAGTCAGTCATTGATACCTTAATACAGACATGAAAGCCTGTCTCTAGGAAAATTGAACATAGATATGGTGTAAATATCTGATTGTTATGAATCCAAGGGTTACTCATGGAGTAAAGCCTGGATTCCCAGGATATTATCTTTTCTCCAAGATGTTTTTGAGAAAAGGGTTGTCAGCTAATTCCTTAAAAGGGACAGATTTTTACTCTGTCTATTTTTTTGCACCAGCGTCTGGCAGGTATTCTAGACGTTCAGGCATTTAGTCAGGCTTTGGTTAGATCCAAGCCTGTGTTTAAAACTGTTGCTCCACCATGGAGCTTAAACCTGGTTCTTAAGGCTCTTCAAGAAGTTCCGTTTGAACCTTTTTTTGTTCCATAGATATCAATATTTATCTTGGAAATTTCCTTTTGGGTAGCTATTTCCTTGACTCGTAGAGTCTCCAAGTTATCTGTGTTACAATGTGATTCTCCTTATCTGGTCCTTCGTACGGATAAGGTAGTCCTGCGTACCAACCTGGGTTTTTTCCTAAGGCGGTATCCAACAAGAACATCACTCAAGAGATAGTTGTTCCATGCTTGTATCCTAATCCTTCCTCAAAGAAGGAACGTCTATTACACAATATTGGACGTGGTTTGTGCTTTAAAGTTTTACTTACAAGCTACTACAGTTTTCATCAAACGTTCACCTTGTTTGTTGTCTATTCTGGACAGAGGAGAGGTCAAAAGACTTCAGCAGCCTCTCTGTCTTTTTGGTTAAAAAGCATAATTCATTTAGCTTATGAGACTGCTGGACAGCAGCCTCCTGAAGGGATTACAGCTCATTCTACTAGAGCTATGGTTTTCACTTGGGCCTTTTTTAAATGTGGCTTCTGTTGAACAGATTTGCAAGGCGGAGTCTTGGTCTGCGCTTCATACTTTTTAAAATTTAACAAATTTGATACCTTGCTTCTTCGGAGGCTATTTTTGGGAGAAAGGGGTTTTTTTTTTTTACAGGCAGTGGTCCGTTTAAGTACCTGCCTTGTCCCTCCCATCATCCGTGTACTTTAGCTTTGGTATTGGTATTCCATAAGTAATGGATGATCCGTGGACTGGATACACTTAACAAGAGAAAACATAATTTATGCTTACCTGATAAATTTATTTCTCTTGTAGTGTATCCAGTCCACGGCCCGCCCTGTCACTTTAAGGCAGGTATTTTTTTCATTTGAACTACAGTCACCACTGCACCCTATGGTTTTTCCTTTCTCTGCATGTTTTCGGTCGAATGACTGAATATGGCAGTTAGGGGAGGAGCTATATAGCAGCTTTGCTGTGGGTGGACTCTTGCAACTTCTTGTTGGGAAGGAGAATATATTCCATAAGTAATGGATGATCCGTGGACTGGATACACTACAAGAGAAATAAATTTATCAGGTAAGCATAAATTATGTTTTCATGTCACTTTTATATAACTTGCACACAATCCTTACTGATTGCATTGTTGCACTCACAATACAAGTGAATGGTTAATATTTATAGTGCATGAGTGCTACAGTA